>NC_141318.1:10015000-10037500 GCF_037954325.1 Fistularia commersonii
TAAAGCTGCTCTCCTCCCTGCAAAACATATACCTCTCACTTCATGAATGACTGTGTGTTCATGTGTGTGTGTATGTGTGATAAATCACCACCTGGATTCGGTATCCAGAGTTGTCACACTCCCTTATGACAAACACTTCCTGCTACTAAACCAACTGATACACTCCCTATCTGTCATACAAACACACACACACACACACACACGCACACAGATCTGAATCTCCACTCAATCCAAATAAGTGAAGTCAATAGGCTAAAATGTACAGACACATACTCACGCAACCACATAAACCACAAACCACATATGCATGTATAATAAAATATTCATAAAAAAATGCATGTGTACATCCATTTATGTCACACACACAAGCATACATTTGAGACAACACACACAGATGAAAGACGTCCTGCAGAGGTTTTATCTTCTTGCTTCAGTAGGAATTGCAGACACAAAGACACACATAAACCCACTCTCTCTCTCTCTCTCTCTCTCTCTCTCTCTCTCTCTCTCTCTCTCTCTCTCTCTCTCTCTCTCTCTCTCTCTCTCTCTCTCTCTCTCTCTCTCTCTCTCTCTCTCTCTTTCTCTTTTGGCTCTTTCTTTCTCCCTCTCTGAAGCTCACACACAAGTACACATGCGAGTACGTACACATGAAAACGCACACACATGCATACAAATGCACGCACACGCTCTCACGCACACTACTGGTGCAGTTGATGAGTTGTGTGGCAGATATATGGGCTGGAATGTGGCCATAAAAAATAGTTCAGAATCACCCTGAGCTTTTCCACGCACAGAATCTGGCTCAGAGTGGGAGAAAGGAGGTGCGGGTGGGAGGGGTGAGGGGAGTTGAAGAGGTGGGAAATGGGCTTGATGGGGCCGAACAGAAATTACTAAAGAGGAGAGATGAAGAAGTGCTTGTGTGCAAGCTGATGTCGGTCGACAGCGTATGAAATATCTCGGAATGAGGCTTCATAAGGAAATGGATGTCTGTGTATTAGTGATACTCCACCAGGTTTCATTTTTAAACTGAATCTCTTCATTCCAGTATATTTGAAATAGTTTTTCCCAAAGAAAATACTGTGCTATTTTCTTTCTAAATCAACCATTGACATGGTATACACATGTGTACTGTATGTGTGTGTGTGTGTGTATATATGTATAACATGACAATTCATTAATCCAACTTCCTTGAGCTATTACACTCTGCCTTGTTCATGTGCAAATAGTTTGGCATGATTTGTAATGTAAAACAAAATAAAGACCTTTTTAAAGATACTATTATTGTGTTGCAACGATCCACCAAATCAATCAAATCATGAACACAGATGTAGTGTTCTGATAATTTTGAAGTACATAGCATTGCTTGCAAACAAACAAACAAACAAACAAACAAACAAACAAACAAACAAAACACAATGTGAATGGGTGGTTGACATTATCAGCGCAGCTGAACTGATATCATCAAGTTTAAAAAAACATAAAAATAAGACAAAAGGTGCATATATAATAGCAAAGAAACACACTTTGATGTAATATGACAACAAAAAAACATAATTATTCCTCCAGCGAATTGTGTTTGTGATTTATTATTTGATGTGTGTGTGTAGATTTTTCATGCAAATGCCAGGTTGCATCAAGACTATGTTTTTACAATTAATCAAGTTGAACCCTTGTTATTTTTCATTTTATAAGAAAAATGCCTCAATAAAACATCAGGGTACCATTTTGTGTTTAACTGTCTCTCAGTTTAGTAGAAAAGGGTTGTGAGGTTTAAACTTATCGCAATAAATAAACCACAGCATCAACAGAAGAGTGACATCATCACCTCACACATTACAGCCTGTTTAATCGTCTGCGGGTATGAATAATTTCGCAAAGTATAGATGTCTGCAAACTTTACGGCAGAGTTTAAGAAAACTTTGTGGTAGTATGTGGGAGATCTCTATGAATAAAATGCAATAAATAAATAGATAAATAAATAAAACAAAGAAGACATTTGTACATAAGCCAAACTGTGTGTGAGTGTGTGTGTGTGTGTGTGTGTGTGTGTGAGTGTGTGAGTGTGTGTGTGTGTGTGTGTGTGTGTGCATGTGTAATATCTACTTATCATTTTTCAGAATAACTCCAGTAACATGTCAGCAAATATCCATTTATGCTTGACCATTACCTTCATCCGAACAGAAATCTATACCTCACAACACATTGATTGTTACAACACATTGATTATTATGTTGTTTGATATAATAATTATTCATTTGTTGTACCGTAAAGAGTGAACTCCTCCACTTGTTTGCAAGTAAATTTTATCAAGTTGTTTACATATTGGATTAATGATCATACATTCCAGTGGTGATTTTTAACTTTTCTCTACTTTTCTCTACCTTAACTTTCAGTCTGCCACAAATACTACTACTGCTACTACAACTACTACTACTATTACTACTACTACTACTACAACAACTACTACTACTACTACTAATAATAATAATAAATTCAATATCATTCTGCTTCTTCTGATTCTGTGTTTATGGAAAGTGATATGATATTTATATTGGGATGTTTAAATTCAGCTGTCATTGAGATAATTTCAGCACATACCACTCACAAACTGAGTGGCAGCAGGTAAAAGAGGGAAAATAAACAAGTTTCCTGCATTCTAATTTTCTTTACTTGTGCATAAAAGATCAATACATTGAAAAAATGCACCAAAAATTGGGAATTTTGCTCAAAAACCCATCAAAGTAAAGTCACAGGATCACAGAAGTTGAAAAGCATGCAACCATCCTCCTTCCCAGAAAGATCCAAGATCCACTGAACCGTGTGGGTAAAATTCTCTTTACACTTTGAATAAATCTCTGATACTGTGTTTTTTTTTAGGAAATATCAGACAAACAAGTGAAAATCTGTCGGTAATCAGCTTTGGTTGAAAATGCTTCCTCTATGTAGTTGTAATGTTATAAAGCTGGGCAATGCCTCCATTTGCTTGCGTCCATGTGTAAGTGTGTTTCTGGCTGCAAGGTTGATTATCCAGACAGGATATAAAAGCTGGGTGGCCGTCTATTGGACTGGTGTCTCCTCCACTCAAGATCATGGGCTGCAGTCACCTGATCCTCATAAAAACAAGTTTATTAGCTACTCTGAAGACAACTAGGTGTGTCTGAGTGTGAGTCTGTGTGTTTGTGCTTGTACAGTTTTGCAAGGGAGCATGGTAGCCTTGCTTTTAACATTGCATTCCATTTATTATTATTATTGCTGTCTCCATTCTACCAAGGGGCTGTTTTTGACATTCAAACCTCTTTTGATCAAGATCTCCCGGTAATAAGAAAGTTAGCATGGGAACACAATCATTGTAAAACATAAAGCTAAGTTATTTCAAAGCGAATGGAATTATGTACAGTAAAAATGTGAGGAACATTTAGAGCTGCAGCTCAACACAAGGACCTTAATACAATGCAGACCTGTATCATCATTATTATTATTATTATTATTATTATTATTATTTTTATTATTTTTATTATTATTAATTGGGAAGCTATGAGATGTCAGGAATACGTTTTAATACACAGTAATAATAATAAGCATTACAGATTAATGAAGCCTATCGGCATCCTCAGATACAAGTTTGTCTGTAAAATGGGCAGGTGGATTTTTTGACAACTCGTTAAATTCAGTTAGGTGTCAGTTATTGGCTATTACTAATTATATTATGTAAATATAAACAGAGCCAGAGGACTTTGAATACAAACTAAAGAACCTGTCAGTATTAATAGAATAACCAGTGTTCAAAGAGCATCATCTAATATGATGCTCTTTGAATATGAAAGCTGTAATAGGATCACAACCAAAATATTTAACAAAAATAATAGATGTGAGTTTATTTGATGTGTTGTTTCTGTTCTTATTCATTCCTTTCTTTTTCACCTTCGCTGTATGAACGTACGCAATATTTTCCTTATAAATAAATACATAAAAAAATTCTGTCTTAAAAATAACTTTGTCATAAACTGTTGGAATGAATCATCTTCTTCATGATGAAACAATGGGTAATTAATGGAAAGGGATGTGTGTTGTTTAACTAAAAAATAAGATAAAATAAAAAAATAACCTAAAGTTTCAAATCATCCACTGCAACTATGTGACTCAGTGGTGCAAGAGCAAAAAATTCCCATGAATGTGTAACAGCATCTATCATCTCTTCCTTATCTTTCCATCATTGGAGCAGCCACAGCTGGGTCATCACAGGTCACGATGAGTCACTCCTGGTGGAGGTTCGAACCTAAGGCACAGATAAAGACTCAAAGCTAAATTTTCAGATCTAAGAAGACTTTTACTTTTTCACTGACAGGGAAGGTCCATCTGTTTCTCATGCTGTCTCTCTCACACAGACATGGGGCGGCTGGGAGGAGAGCAGTGCAGCATCAATCATACAAATTCATGTCCTCCCTCATTTATGGAGTGGCCAAATACCAGTAGGAAAAAAATGAACATGGGAAATTTAGGATGAATAAAAGACGAAAAATCAAGGCTGGACAGTTAAAACTAAATAGGAGTTATGCAATTCCTCAGTTCCTGGAAAAGCCTTATCTTGAGAAAATCTTCCAGTTAGGGGGAAAGTTAAGATCCAGTTGAAAAACAGAGCTCCTTCGTTTTCATCACTTTTACACTCACATGTAGCAACAAGATAAGTAACAGTCATCCGGTGCTGAGCTGTCAGTGTTTGGAGTAGCTACTGTCTTACTTGCACTGAGCTCCTTGATATATACACCTGTGAGTGGAAAAAACTGAGAGTTCTTTCAATATTATGGTTCATTCTTGAGAAAATCTAAATTAAAAAGGAGGTGGGCTTCTTCAAATGATACAAAACATAAAAGGCAAGCCAGTCAAATGACCAGTGAATTAAATATTCAATCCTTTCATGCTATCATATTGTGTTGTTTGTTTTTCATCCATCCATCCATCCATCCATCCATCCATCCATCCATCCATCCATCCATCCATTCATCCATTCTCCCCCACCTATCCGGAGTTGGCTACCAGGGGTAGCAGCTGGAGTAGTGAGGCCAAGACCTCCCTCTCCCCCGCCACATGGTCTAGAGGAGCCTTCTTTGGAAGCTTTCGCTGGAGGTGGGAGTTGAAACTCCTTCTGACAGGGGACTCTGCCAGACATTTCCAGCAGACCCTCATGTTATGTTTGGGTCTGCCAGGTCTGACCGGGATGCCCATTCCCCCACCTGAAGGCGGAGAGTGGCTACCCTCTTATTCAGGGGGTTGAACCCCAACATGCAGGCGCCCAAGCGAGTTGGGAGGCGATCAATATGCCCACATCCCGGCGCCTCTCGCCGGGGGAAACTCCAGAATAAAAAAAATGTCCAGCCCCCCTTGAGAGGCCTGTTTCCAGACAACATGCTGTGAGTCGAGGTGAGTCCGAATATATCTAGTCGGAATCTCTAAGCCTCACATTCCCCGCCAGAGAGGTGACATTCCATGTCCGAAGGGCCAGCTTCTGCAGTCAAGGATAAGACCGCCAAGGTCCCCCGCTCCGGCCACCATCCAGCTCGCACTGCACCAGACACCCTTGGCCCTTTCTGAGGACGCTGAACCCAGGGGAAGAGGGACCTGTGACAATCCTATGGGCTGTGCCCGGCCGAGCCCCCTGGGCGAAGACACGGCCACCAGGCACTCGCCATCAAACCCTCCCCTGGCTCCAGGTTGTGGCCCAGATGACCCATGTCCGGGCAAGGGAAGACTGGATCCAAAGTTTTTCCTCTTCATGAGGGTCTTTGCATTTTGTGGGCTCCCTGACCTGGGACCTGTTTGCCTTGAGTGACACTTCCAGGTGCATCAAGCCCCCGACAACATCGCTCCCAGGATCACTGGGACATGCAAATCCCTCCACCACAGTAAGGTGGTGGGTGTTTTCATGTGTGTGTTTTGTGTGTTTTCATATTTTATTATAAGACATTCTGATACCATCCATCCATTCATCTTCTACCACTCATCCAGGACTCAGAAACACGGGGGATGCTGCAGCCTTTTCCTGCTGTCATTGGACGAGAGGCAGGGTACACCCAGGACTGGTCACCAGTTAATTGCAGGGCCACATAGACAAACAACATTCACTTAATCATTTGAGGAAATTTTCCCAATTTTGCCAATTTTTTCAATACATTCTGACATGTAATATGTAATTTTACTGTCATAGACTTTTTTTTTAAATAATCTTAATAGCTAACAGTTAAGTAATAAGTAACACTTTAACCCACAGCAAATTCTTTCAGTGAAGTCCTATCCGTGGAAAGAAACATGCCTTAAAATCAACAAGAAACGTACCTAAAATTATACATTAATTATATTAGGGGACAATAAGCAATATATTGCATCTGGAAGTAATAATCAATGATTGAATAGAAAAGTCTGAAATAACATAAAATGCAAATATAATTATATAAATGAGATAAAATACAATAATTAAATTAATTATTAAATAGTTACTTCAAACATGGGAAAATAATTATAAAAAATGTAAATTGAAAATACAGGTGAATGATCTACAAATCAGCACTATTATACATTAAAAATTCAACACAAATGAGCTAAAATACACCACTAAATATTATCTCAAAAGACTTTGAAATAATGAGTCAATGTAAAGCACACAGTGGCAGCTCACACTCTATTTAAAAGCAAAATCAGGCAGACTGTCAGATTTTAACCAACAACAACTAATGACAAGAAGATGCTCCATTCAGTTCCCTGAGCTCTACTCTAACAATGAGCAGCAACAAGTTTGTGGTCATCTAAGATTTATCATCAGGACTCTGAGAAATCACAAGTAATAATTGGAGGAGGCCAGCTTTGAGCATCTGAATTTTGGCGCTGAGGCATCTTGAGGATCTACTGGGAGGGAATCCTTATCACCTAATTTCATAACATGATGCAGTCTTTGAGTACAACTGATAGTTGCCGGTCCGTCAGTGACTATATGACTCCAAGCTCTATATGCAACCCTTGGATGTATCATTAATAACATGCATATACACTTGGAAGTATTATATTTGCCTGTCATTTTGTTTGTGATCCATGAAATCATAATATAATGAAATAAAATCACCAGACTTACCAAATTTTGGATTTGATCAATCAAAATGAATTTGTAAAACATAGCGAAGAAGGTATTGGTATTAGCATCATGATGTTTGGAACAGTGTGAGATGAACAGTGTCTTGTCAAAAAGGTTTAGCTCAGTTTGCCTTAAATGTTACCAGATCTGAGAATTTTCCCAGAAATTTCCAAAAATGGTGAATGGGCAATTCCAACAGTGAAAATTTGAATTTCTTGGGAATGTTGGAATGTATCTAGCATCCACGAGTCTGGCTGTCCATATTAAAGCTCAGAAAAAAAGAGGAAAATGTTCAGTCTTGACTTACTGAAGGGAAAAAGTTGTGTCTTCCTTTAAAATGCAGAAAAAAATACCACATAGTTGACAGAGAAAAGAATTCCTTGCCATTTAAAACCAAACAAAGCTATTTGCACCACTTTGTGCCATGTGCAAATTAAGAGCCCCAGACTAGTTAAACAATACATGCTGCAGTCACTAGTGTGGCAGGATTTGAAAACATATTTGGTGAATTTGAGCCATACAGACTTTACCAAGGTTTTCATCTGCAGGTCCTGTATGCAACTTCCCCAGACTGAAAACATAGTTTGTCAACTAAATTCTTTGTGCGTGTTTTTAATGTGGTTGGGCACTACTGTCCCACAAAGCAATGCACAAAGGAAATCGGGAAGCAACTCACAGCTGGAAAAGATTAAAGCAAATTCCAGACAGGGGCGAGACTCTTGTGGGGACATCTCAGCATTGAACAAGTTGGGATTTTAGATTGCTTTGTGTTTTTTTTTTTTTTTTTTTTTTTTTTTACTGTTGAGTCAAAGAAATTGGTAATTGGCAGTAGGTTCTAAAGCCTTTTTGAAGATGCCAAAAACCTGTGGTTTTGTCCGGTTAGGACAGAAAAAGTACATTGACAGTTGATAGAAGGCCACATGATCCATAAATCCAAATTCCAAAATGAAAAGAAAAGAAAAAAATTATAATTTTGTTTTAATTTCTCTATGGCTTACAAGGAGCCCAACATCGGTGGCGAGAAGTAGCCCAAAAATGTGTATCATGATAATGTGACTGCGGCCACACAGAGTGACCTTTGGCTAACCTGCTCACTAATACCAGCTGACACTAAGACAGGCTATCTCTGTGGCCTAATTGGCTGTTCAAACATTGTGTTGTCCAGTCAGATTTAGGGGCGGGATAATGGTGACACATAGACAAACTGGCAGCACAATTACAATAATAACACCACTACTACTACCGCTGTGTCTGTTTGAGTGTGTGAGAGAGCAGCTTTAAACTATTACTGGGGTTTTGGGGATCTCTCTCTTTTTTTTCTTTCTTTGAGACCCTGACCTGAGTGCAGCAGACACATATACACACACACACATGTGCGTACATGCATGCACGCACATCCTGTGTTTCTAAAAGTAACTGACACAAAAACAAAAATTGTTCATGGCAAACGTGAAAAACAGGTCTCCAACATTTTTTTTTCATACCTGATTTTCTCCTAATACCAAAAACATATATTCCAACAAATATTTTTTATGATATTTTTCATGATGAAATTATCTGAACTGCAGTGCAAAACATTGATGTTGGATAATTTCTATGTAGTTGGTTGAAACCTGTTTCAATTGGAAAGCTGATTTTTTTTTTTCTTTTTCTTCTCTCTTTTCGTGTCTTTGAGAGAGATAAAAGACGAGACCATTCATCTGGCTTCATGAAACGCGCTGTCAGATCTGTGACATTATGGGGGAGTCATTACACTCAAGGGCAACATTAAGAGCTAATGGAGGAAGTAGTGTGACATTCATAGAGAGCGGTGAAAAGTTAAAGGTTAATTCCACTATTTTTAAAACCTGGGCCCTATTTTCACATCTTTTCTCTTTCTTTTTTTGGGGGGTGGGTGGGGTCTGAAGGGGTCTGAAATAATTGGAAATGGTCCAATATTCTGAGCAGCACAATAAGGAAGTTGTCGGAGAACATCCAACATCCTGTAAATGGCCTTTTTTGTATGATTTCTTCATTTTTACTTGATAAATATATATATATATATATATATATATATATATATATATATATACATACACATGTGTGTGTTTTGTAATGAATAAACATTTCAAAATTTGTAATAGCGCTATCCTGTACAATTCATTTTTGATGAATGTCTGTACCCTTTATATTTCAAAGACCTTATATGTTATTGTGCATCCACCTTTCATGTCAAGTAAAGTTTTTTGGATGATGGTACTTTGAAGAAAAGGTTGCGTAGTTCCTTACCAAAATCAACCAACTTCATATTGACTACAACATAGTGTGACAATTCCAAGCTTAGTGTTGATTTTGAGCAACAGCAACAGCTTTAATATCAATTTTTGACTGAAATGTACTTTTATATTTTCAGATTTTGTCTCCCTTCTCCTTCTTTTCTTTTTCCAATTTGTATTGGAAAATACAATACCATGAAGTGCAATGGCGAAAAAGGGGAAAAACACAATTTTATTTGTTGTACCCTTATTGTGAAAAGGCATAGATGTAATGTGGGAAGAAGGGGGAGGAATTTAAGGCTCTGCAACACAGTGATATCACTCACTCCTGGGGTTCTCCCAGTCCTCTTTCTGTGATATTGGCGAAACAAACCACATATTAGTTTCCGTCAGGGTGCCAGAGAAAGTGTTGCTACAGTCATAAATATTGTCAGTAACTCTTTAAAGAAGTACAAGCTTATTTCATTCAAAAGCAAGAGAGCAAATCGGTACATGGTTTATCCATAAAAACACAAACTTGAGATTTTTTCCTTGTTAAAAAGGACACCAAGCTATTCACTCATTCCTCTTCTTCATTTCCTTTTGGCTTTTTCCTTGAGGAGTTACCGCAGTGAATAATCTGCCTCCCTGCTCATACTGATATGGACATACGCAAATGCAATATGCCAGTAATTATAGCCAACACAAGACTACGTAATTAACACTATTCTTTTTATTTTCGTTCAGCCAGAACAATCACTCAGACCCAAAATATGTCACCCACTTTTATTTTTTAATCCTTTTGAGTATTTTTTCAAGCACTCATCAACATCTCAAAGTGTCAATATGTTCAGTTTTTGATACTGATCTTCTCTTGATTTTTGTAAGTTTTTACCATTGATGATGATAAACAGGAGGATGATGTCCTCCTGCCTTCCCTAGGCTTTAATTTGCGTCAGATCTCTAGAAAGCATCTTCAGGCCCCCAGTCCGATCAGTCACATTGCCCTATAAAAATGTACTTCTCCATACTTTGCAACAAAACTATTCTAATATTAATCTCCATAGTTGACGATAATAATTAGAAGTGTTTTGGGAAAGATCGTTTGGACTAAATTGAATCAAAAATTCTGTTGCGTGTCAAATGAGCTTGCCGTGACCAATCTTGTGATGGTTTACTTAAATAGAGCCACAGAAAATAAAAGAAAATGTAGATCCATGTGATCTGAGCCTCTGAGCTCATCGGCAGAGACAGGAGTGTAATGCTATAATGAACCGCTAAGCCCTCAACCCAATGGCCATCTTTTCTCCCTCTCACTATGAGGCTGGTTTGTGTATCAGCTAAAGTCAGTGAGAAATGCGTGAGTTAAGTGTGCATATTTCAAATCATTTTGGGGGGAGGGCAGTGGAGGAATAAGACAAAAGAAATTAAAGGGGACCTGTATTTCCATCTTTGAATTTATCCACGCCAGTGTGTTAACCACTCAACTGAATGAATTGATATGCATGTGTCAGATGATGTGGGTGATGACTGGAGCCGATGGGACAGATGCGTCAATGTGTCCCAGATTTAAATGTTTTGATAATTTGGCAAGATTCCTCTTCCAAACCACTTACAAAACCTACAGCCTTTCCCAATAATTGTGTGTATGTCCTGTGTCTTCTGTCTTTCACTTGTAAAGCATCTTTGAGTACCATGAAATGAGCTATACAAATCTTATTTATTATTATTATTTATTAGAGATTGAATCCATTGACAGAAAAAGAAGGTGGGATTTCTAAACTCTGTCATACAAATATCCATTTTCATAAAAGATCTGTTTAGGTTTTTTTTTTACTTGAATAAGATTCAAAAAAGAAGAATATGTTGTGTGCAAGAAAATGCTATTTTTTAGATATTTTGGCTGCTAGTTAGAGTTTAAATTTCAATTTTCAAATTTTCAATTTTTGAAAAACATTTTGAAAATATTTAGGTTGTATTGATTGGTGTTTTTAGGAACTTTAGCAGGGCCCTCTTTGTGGAAACTGGCCAAATATATCCAAAAGCCACACATTTTCTTTTTCAAAGGGCATTATATATCTTATGTAGTCATTATACCAGTGGTGGGCCGTCAGGGCCTGCAAGGCCTTCTCTGCTGGCCTAAAAAATATCTGAATCACAGATGTTAATAATATTTTGTCCATGAATACTTATTAGATAATTCCAAATTGTCTGTTAACTTCCTTTCATAGCTTTTCCCCTGGCTGTGCTGCTTCCAGACATGTATTTTCATATTAAAGCATTTAACCAATCACATTTTAGCCATCATCTGTTGCCAGACAGGGTCAAAGTCAAAGAACTCTGCCTTGGGGGGGTGGGGGGGCTGCACAATCGGTTCTGCAAGCCCGTTACGCAAAAAATAAGTGTCAATGACGTTGCTTCTACCAATCAGATTTTGAGTTGGCGACATCAAAGCCTTCATGCAGGCTTCAGCAACGTCAGCGTATTCACACCCTCTGATTGCATAGTCAGAAAGTGGACAAGTGTATTAGCGAGGAGAAGCTTACTAGCGAGCTGCGAACAGAAATATAGTTGTGTTTGTTTAATATCGGTTTTGTCAACCCACAATGGCTGCAGGAGGAGAAGAAAAGGACTTAGTTGCTAATGTATTGTTAAAGCCATTTTCTAGATGGAGTTTTGAAGAAAAGCTGGACATAGTAAAGAACAGTAGGGCAACTCCTAAGAGAGCGAACCTTTCACAACCAGGGAAAGGATTTGTCTGACATTTTCAAGCCACAAACTACGACCGGTACCCCTGGCTCACAGGCTCCGAAGTACACTGCAAATTGTATTGCTGGGAGTGCTTGGAGATGAAGCGTACGGATAATCTGTACCACATAATAATAGAACTCTATTTGAGGAAAGGAAGGAGGATGGATTTTGTCTACAAATGATCAGATTTTGGTGAGTAAAATGCTGCTATTTTCCTGAAAAATACTGAAAGTTTATAAGGTAATTATTGGTGTTTTTTATGTGTCGCAGCTGTTTGGTATAAAAGCATTTATTGTGGCTACTGTCCGGTTTTGTGGCTCCCGCCACGGGACCGGATTCGAACCACTACTGAAGGCCTAGGTGTGAAATGCACGGCCCGCCACTGCATTATACCCATATCACTTCAATAGCAGTCATACGTTTGTTCTTGTTGGTAAAATAAGCTTGTAAAATTGTATTTGCATGTTCTTGATACAGAGAAATGAAAAGAATTATATTTATTTGGGATTAAAAATAACCCAAAATCTTAAACTATTTTTAGGTCAATTTGAACAAAACGTTTCAAAAAGCATGAATTCACTATTGTTCCTGATTCCAATAGGATGGAGAGTTTACTTCCCAGAACATCCCATGCGCTTTGTGTGTCTGTCTGTCATTGATTAGACAGACACATAGGCACATATGATGGAGGTTGGTGATGATTTGACCCCCTCATGTACATCCAGCACTTATATGTCATTTTGTGTCTGTGGGCCAGACGTTAATGGCCAACACTAACGAAGAGAAATGATCTCTTTAGCTCCCAGCAACACAAAGACACGTACACTGGTCATGCAGCACTTTGGCGTGTGAATGGCTGCTCAGTGACATTTCCAGTCTCTCTCTCTCTGTCAAGGACATGAGAGACTTGGAAACTAATCGCAGAGTCGCCATGCCACACAATAGGCCACAGTGTGTGCATGTGCAGTGGTGGTCTGGCGATTCTTTCTTGGCTTAATGAGGTAAGCAACAACATGCCCGAGGCCCTGCTGGAGACAGGACACACACAGTCGTGCAGGCGGGTCTAAAGATAGTTTGAGTTGTCAAACTTGGGTGAAGTGAATAATAGGGTCAGGGGGAGTCAACCCTCATCAGGCTGCTAGACGATTGTTAACCAGGATGCTAGTGATTTACTTCTTTCATTTACTGATTCAGTTTAATGACACAATAATGCTGTCGTCGTCACTGTGACGTGTCAAGACCAAACGTGTTTCCAAGCAAACATAAAATAGACTATTGACTAATCACAACAGACAATTAAGCTCAGTCTATAAAGTTTTTTGCTACTTTTTAGTTAATGCTAAGCAAAGAAAGCATCTGGGATGTATAAATATGTTTATTACCATAATGACACTTTTGTGCCACATTGATGATTGTAGCTGTAAGCTTTTAAAGATATCTGGCATCAACATCTATACCAAAGCCTGAAAAGTTACATTTGAGGTAGAATCCACATTAAAACTGAAACACACTATGTCATAATAAGGCTTGCAGTGTTTTAGGCGTCAATGTTATGAACAATTCAAGGGAAGCCGCCACATTTTCTGAAAAATATCAGGCCTACAGTATACCCACTTTCCTACTGGAGTTCTTATAACCTTTTCAGAAGCTAGGGCATTTTTTCCCTAAGCATTCGGACAGCATAGGAGCCATGGATCACGTACCTCATTTCCTGGAAATACTTTAGCTGATACTCGGAGGCAGGGTCTTCATATGGTTTCATAAAAGATAGCTACTTTATTGGTCCTGAGGGAAATTCCGGAATCCAGTCGCAGAAACAAGCAGTACACGCCATTAAACACAGGAGAGTAAGTTACAAGTATGGTTATCAAGAAAAAAAAAAAAAAATAGATATAGTTTGTCAATTGGAGACACTGGCGAGCCAATGGTTATAGTCATGTTTCTCTCTGAAGAAATAGCTGTTGTATTAAATGTAGCAAATTTTTTGACAAAGATTCAACAAGGCATACATTTGTACTGTTGTGATATCACACCTGTTGGCCAGGGGGTTGCTGTTTAGCATCTGACATCAGATGATACAATGATACATTGTAGGATACCATGATTTAATCTGTGCCCAGCTTGATGTGCTAGAGCTCTATTGACGAAGCCCTGTTAGTTTCTGATGCAGTGTTTGCTATAGCAATCTAGGTTCTAGATTGTTAAAGCGTCAAACAAACAGCGAGTCAAATTTTAAAATATTGGAACAAGTCGAGGGCTAGACTGATTTGATGTCGACTGAAAAGTTATTGAAATTACCTTATTTTGCATATTAGACCTGGAACTGAAATAGCCAAAAAGTTACTGCGCGTAAAAGAACACTACTCATCCATTAAATTATATTAGAAATATAAAAACAAAGAAAAACACATTAGATTCTCACTTGACAACCTGAAGGAGGCCATGGCTCACTTGAAACCCCACAGAGTCTCATTGGTGCTTTAGGTATGCTTTCATCAAGGGATATCAACACCTAGTCCTACACAACAGATCTGATCATCTGGTTAACCAGTGACTGCTGTGAAAGTGCAGCTGACAGCAAGGGAAAGACCTTGCGACAGCATGGAAAGACAGCTGACAGGAGGGAACAGACCCCAACAGGGTCATCATGGGCTAGCTACCCGTGGTTTGCGGGACCCAGCACAACTGGTGTGTGGGTCCCACCCATAACTTGCTATGAAAAGTAATACGAAGAAAATACCCCCTGAGCCTGCGAGAGTGGGGGCGGAAGATGGCTCATCGGCAGATAACACGGTAACGGACACAGGAACGGAACAGACTACGAGTTTGATGATCAGCATACCAGAGGCTCCGCCAGCTACAGCAGGACACAGGCTCCAGAACTGCGTATGTGGCTGGACAAAAGTTACCTCCACCCTCGGCCTGAAGAAACACCAGGGCAAGAAAGGGTGCCTAAAGAAGGGTCAACAGGGATGTCGCATCGACAGCTACTTTTTGAGAAGCAGGCCGAGTCAGTCGACTGAAGTCTAGCAGCAGGACACACACCACAGTCTGCAGGACATCAATGCCCCTGTCCCAGAGGAGGAAGAGCTAGGCGCAAGAGAGGAACCGGAATCCAACACAGCACATCCATCAGCAGAGAAGAAACTCCCAGGGTGAAGGCCACTAGTCAAGTGGCCAAAGTCCTGTGACAAGTCCCTGTGGAAGGAGATCAACACTGATCTCTGCAACATCCTAGAGGGGATCAAAAGCACCACCATGAAGAAGTTGGAGAGAATGGGCTGGCTGATCTATGCCTATGGAGCGGAACGGTTTGGTGTGGTCGAAAGCAAGTGATCAAACACAGCAGTTCCTACCAAGTCCAGAAGGCAGACAGAAATAGACGGCCTAGTCAAGCAGAGGAGGCAGCTGAAGAAGCAATGGCGGAAAGCCGCAGAGGAGGAGAAGGAGGAAATAAACCTGCCGCAGGAAGAAATTCAGAGTAGGCTTACAACACTGAGGAGAGCTGAAAACCTCCGCAAGAAGCGCAGGAGGAAGGAGCAAACAAGATCACGCTTCTACAAAGACCCCTTCCACTTTGTGAAGACTCTTCACAAAGGAGAAGAGTGGAAGTCTCTCAGTATCAAAGGCTGACCTGGAAAAACATCTGGAAAAGACCTGCACAGATGACCGTTACCATGAAGAGGTTCCCCTCCCAACTGACATGCCACCAGTTAACCCACCACAGTACGAGCTAGACATTAGCCCACCCAGATGGAGTGAGGTGGACAAAATTGTGCGTAGAGCAAGAGCCGCGTTGGCCCCAGGCCCCAACGGAATACCACACAGGCTCTATAAAAACGCACCAGATGTCCTGCGATTTCTCTGGAGGCTGATGAGAGTGGTGTGGAAAAAGAAGGAAATACCGACGTCCTGGCGGAGGGCTGGAGGGATCCTTATCCCCAAGGAGAAGGATTCATCAAAAATCAGCCAGTTTTGCCAGATCAGCCTTCTAAATGTGGAGGGGAAAATCTTCTTCAGCGTGGTCGCTCAAAGACTGGCAGGATTCCTGAAAGAAAACAACCTGATTGAGACATCAATTCAGAAAGCAGGCATCTCCGGCTACTCTGGGTATGTGGAACATGCTAGCGTCATCTGGCATCAGATCCAGGCTGCCGAGAAAGAAGGAACAGATCTTCATGTGGTGTTCCTGGATCTTGCAAACGCCATTGGCTCAGTCTCTCACAACCTCCTGTGGACAGCCTTCAACTACTTCAGCATCCCACCAGCTCTCACAACCCTTATCAAGGCCTACTTCCAAGACATTCAGCTCTGTGTGACAACTGCAGAGTACACCACAGCATGGCAACAGCTAGAGGCGGGGATCATGGCCGGCTGCACCATCTCCCCCTTGGCCTTCACCCTGGCCATGGAGGTCATCATACGGGCTTCGTGATAGGTGGTTGGCAGTCAGCGAATGAGACCTGGACTGAGGCTGCCACCAGTCAGAGCCTACATGGATGACCTCACAACACTCACCACAACCAAGGCTTGTACAGTATGGCTAATAGGCAAGCTCCAAGATAACATCAAGCTGGCTCGCATGAAGATCAAGCCGAGCAAGTCCAGAAGCATTTCCATTGTGAAGGGGAAACTGTTAGACCACCGCTTCTACATTGGCGAGGAACCCATTTCAATGGTTTTGGAGAAGCCTGTGAAGAGCCTAGGTCGCTGGTATGATGCCTCCCTCAAGGACAAAGAGCAAAAAGAGCAGCTCAGGAAGGAGGTTGCCAGCGGCCTGGAGAACATTGACAGAACCCTGCTTCCGGGCAAGCTAGAGCTCTGGTGCTTGCAGTATGGCCTACTCCTACGCCTCCTGTGGCCACTATTGGCCTCTACAGCAAAGGGGTGCTACACCTGCCCATTTCCAGTCTGGCAGAGGAGTACAAGTGTGCCAAAGTCAGATTGGAGATGATGCTATTGGATTCAAGCGACCCATTGGTAGCCCAAGCGCCCCCCATCCTGGCAACTGGGAGGAAGTGGACCCCGCTGGCTGCAACTGAACAGGCAAAGGCAGCCCTCAGACACAGGGACATCGTGGGCCGGGTTCAGGAGGGGAGGAGTGGACTTGGGCTCGGGGCCAGTACACTAGCCCAGAGCAAGGCCAATCCAGCCCAGAGACGCAAGCTGGTGGTGCAGGAAGTTCACCGAGAAGAGGAAGCAGGAAGGCGCGCACAAGCTGTGTCACAGGCGAAGCAAGGGCAGTGGATGACATGGGAGAGAGTCAAAAAGCGGAGGATCTCCTGGAAAGATCTGTGGGAGATGGAGGCCTTCCGGACCAGCTTTACCATCAGGGCAGCATATGATGTCCTGCCTTCTCCTGCAAATCTAAACCAGTGGTATGGAGAAGACCCTACATACCCTCTATGCTCAAGCCCAGCAACATTGAAGCACATCCTAGTGGGATGCAAGACCAGCCTCACCCAAGGCCGTTATACCTGTCGACACAACCAGGTACTAAAATGTCTTGCAGCGGTGCTGGAAACTCGCTGGACGTGCGTGAATGCCCTTCCTCCCCCGTCATCCCGTTGGCACACAACTCCATTCGTGCGGGAGGGGCAATCCAGCCTCCCCCCCACGAGAACTGACCTTGGGCCACTGGCCAGTGCGCGGGACTGGAAGCTGCTAGTGGACCTGGACAAGTAACTTTGCTTCCCAGCTGAGATCGCATCCACCAACCTGCGACCAGACCTCGTTCTGTGCTCATCTTCTCTCAGGCTCGTCTACATCATAGAGCTCACGGTGCCCTGGGAGGGTGCAATGGAGGAGGCCTATGAACGGAAGAAGCTGAGATATGCTGAACTTGTCACAGATGCTCAGTGACAAGGCTGGAAAGCGAAGGTTCATCGAGTGGAAGTAGGCTGCAGAGGTTTCATAGCCACGTCAACATCTGGGCTACTCAGGGAGATGGGAGTTAAAGGATGTGCCCACAGACAGGCAGTCAAGGACTTCTCCAGGGCTGCTGAAAATGGGAGCCAGTGGCTGTGGCTGAAGAGAAGAGACGGGCCTCCAGGTGAGCTGATGGCATCTTGGGAGTGAACCTGGGACGCTGGGATTCACTTCATTTTACTTTTTTTTCCTGTCCATGATGCCAGGTGAGGCCCGGCCTCACCTGCCTCTACTGACTGCACGTCACTGATATATATGTATCTGTTTCTTGGGCTGGCACTCGAAACGAGTTGAAGATAATATTAAATGTTAAAATGACATCATAAATCTAACAAGAGGGAATCAATCAAATAAATCAAATAATCTTTCCCTTTAAAATGGCACCACAATAACATGATTGTTAACATGTTTTTGGTAAGCATCTGAGGAAGAGCGTATGTTTGCTAGAAACATCACCCAAGAATAAATTTTCTGTACTCAATGTAAAATAAATTATCTTTATTCTATCTGTAACTTCACCAGAGCACATTCAAGGGATTTTTTTCTACAGGCATATAATAGCCAAAAAATAATTTCCTTCATAAAATGATCAATTGCCCTGTATTAGAAACAAAAAAAACAAAACAAAAATGAAACTGCTGAAAAAAACCCTGTTCTTAAAGTCAACCTTTTATTTCACCATTTTTATGGGAGTGAGATATGTTGAAAAATGACAGGTGCTGATGAAAGGTGCTGCTGCAGGTGCTGGTGATAAAAAGTGGGGTGCAGAATGGCGTTCACCGGCCTATGACTAATGGGCAAACGCACTGGCAGTGTATTGTGGGACTTGCAGTATTATGGTGGCACATACTATGTACCGGCAGGCCAGCTCAAACAGTATTTAGATAATATTATGCAGGCCAAAGATATTTCTCTCTTGATGTGGCCCACGGGCCTTGAAGTAGACACATGATCTAAAATTTAAGGACGCTTCTGGACTGCAAGTGAAACATCGACTTTCACAAGGAATATTTTTGTGAATATTTTATGCTTTTCTATTAGTCTTTATATATAATGTTTCCCAAATGATGAACATGGAAGTATGTCAGAATTCTGCCGAAATTACCCTGAGGTAGGCATAGAAATAGTTAAAAATAAAATAAAAAGTATATACTGGATAAGAAGGATATGAAGGCAGTTGGTGTGAGAGAGAAGGATACAGGATATGAAGGCAGTTGATGTGAGAGAGGAGGATACGGAGAATAGGGTTAGATGGAGAAAGTTGATTCGCTGTGGCGACCCCTGAAGGGAAAAGCCGAAAGAAGAAGAAGATACTAGATAAGGAAGGTGCTATTCATATAAAGTGTACTTCAACTTCTTATGTTGGGAGGAATTTTTTCTATCTTTCACAATTTTCCAAGGTTGGACAGATATTTACAGTTGTTTATATGAAAATGAGGCTCCAAAATTACCAGTCCTAGTTTTACTAAATAAATGTATAGAATCATTTTTAAGTTAAGAAAAACAAGAGCCTTTCAAATCCCAAAGAATCATGATAAACATAATCCATCTTATAACCATAGTGACTAATTAACCAAATGATGACTGCAAATTATACCTAAGCATTAATCAAACACAGAAAGGAACTATCTTTTGATGGAATAAATGACAGCTCTGCTTCAATGCTGTATTTGGCTATGTTAAAACATCCATGAGATTAATGAGTCGACTGGATCTAAAAATGTGTGACCAGACCAGATTTCAGTTCCACTTTTGGGGATAAATATTGATGTTTTTCTGTTTAAGACATGAAATGGCAAAATTTTTGGCTTAGGGCGGCATGGTTTGATTCTGTTAACAGACCAGGTTCTCCTTCCATGGAGTTTGCATGTTTCCGTGCCTGCATGAGTTCTCTTAAGGTTCTCCAGCTTCCAATTGCAGTCCAAAAAGATCTACTTAGTCAATATAAAACTCCAGGTTGTATCTGGTGTGAGTGGTATCTCCATATTTGGCTGTGTGATCAACTGGCTAGAATTCTACCCAGACTCTTGCCTAACAACATTGGATTGCCTCCAGCTCCTCCCATTCCCATGCCATCCTCTGCATGGCATTGGTTACATTTAATCCCACCTGCAGGTGGGTTGTAGAAATGTAGACCTCGCACCAGTCATTCACAATGGCAAGTTGTATTCACTTCCTTTTTCAGAACTGAAGAAGGCTCTCAGATAAGGGGTGAAACTTCAAGTGAAGAAATTAAAATCCAGTGGCCATGACAAGAACATTTTGACAAGAATTCTCCATGATCTGGAGGACTGTGAACCTCCACAGACATTCACTTCCCTTATTTGACTAGTATGACATAGCAGATAAAGATCAAAAACTAATGGAGGGGTATTCTGAGAGGATATAATGTCTCCATGCTAACCCAGGGGCTTTTTATGTGTGGGGAACATGCCAAGGGGATTTTCTCATTTGTGAAAGCACTTTATTTGCTAAAATGTGATTCATGATTTCCATACAAAAATGCAGCCCCTGCTTTGGCCTACCGGTGTCGCAAGAGTGCATGAGGCTCCGCAAGAGGAATGTGACCCCAGTCAGTGTAATGCTCAGAGACCTTTTTTTTACTGGTATGATAAGTAGTGGCTGTAGAAGAAGAGCTCTTTTTCATTATGTCCAAATATGATTATTATGTCAAACCAATTGATTTTACAATGAATAGAACTGCATGCATAATTATTAGTAAGTTGTTTTTTTGAGGATCAATTTTGTTACTGTGCAAGTACAGGGCTCTTGGTCAATCCAAAATATCAACAAACTCAAACCTGAACATTTAAGTAGTAAAAGTGAAGTATTGTCTTTCTTAAGAGAATATCTATATGTACACCACTTTTAGGCAACTATTAGTGTGCAAAATTATGATGCACCTAAATGAAAAAAAAAAGATTTTCCCATCTCACTTGTTTATTTTCACTTGTTAAAGTGAGAATAATAAACAAACTCAAAATTTAAAAATAAAAATTTCTGAAATTTCCAATAAATAGAAATGAAAAAACCTCATTAACCAATATAGCCAGCCTTCTTTTCGATAACAGTCACAAGCCATCCATTCACAGAGTCAGTCAGTTTCTTGATCTGGTCAGAATCAACTTTTTGTGCAGCTACAGCCATCGTCTGCCCGCTATGGATTGCGCAATAACTGCGCTGCCATGAAATGCAGCTGTGACCGTATTGTCGTCTCTGTGGATGTCACTATTAAAATTTTCAAACACTTCAAGCACTAATATATGGCCTAAATTTCCATACTTTCACTGATGTGTATAACTTTTTTCGTCAACAACCGTAACGTGTTTCTTGTGCTGAGTGATTGTAAAGCGTCAGCGAAGACACATTAAGTGAGGCACGCAGTGACAGGGCCTCATGGTAGGGGGCACTGGCAATCCCATGGATCCTTTTTACTACTCGGCTAAAGAATAATAGAATTTGCAATAGCAAGCTACTGTAAACAGTTAGCAAGTGAAGTGCAGCCATCCAGTTATTTTTTCCTCTTGCTTGGCTTTATTTCCAAAATGGGGGATTACATAGCTAAACTGAAAGAATTTTTTAAACTGGACTTTCAGTCGAAGTAGGAGATAACAAGTAAGGGAAGACCGACACCGGCGCTAACGGATTTGCTTCAGACTAGGAGACGGAAGCTCTGTCTTTTCGGTCTTTTCAAACGGAGTGGTACACTCTAAAAGGCTGGCTGTGTGGATGTCCAGTAAGAAAGCGCCTTTTCTGCTTTTCCTGCATTCTTTTCTCAACTTCTGACAATCAAACATGAGCGGTCGCCTACTCGCATTCAAAGTCAAATCGCGCTAAAAACATTCGAGATGTGAAGGATAGATTTGGCTTTGAATGAACAGCAAAGACTCAACATCAGCATCCACAATGCTAAGGGTAAAGGAAAACCGCTCAGCGCCGCTCAGCGGCACATGGACTTCATTTATAAGTAAAGGTAAGAGATAGTAATGTTATTTTTTATGTTCTTTTTTCTATGCCACAGTTTGTATATGTAAAGAATGCTGATATGATATTTCAAACAAAACACACTAGTGCCTCACCAGCCATGAACCTCACCGCACGTCACTGTACTGCTTGAAGAAAGTGTCAACTAAAAGTTGGCAGTAAGTCCAAGTGTTGATTTTGAGTCTGTTTTCAACCTGAAAAGGTCCATCTAACTCATCTTTAATAATGCTGTACCTACCCATACCAGTACCCCACCTCCACCTTGCTGGCGTCTGAGTGAAAGTGGAGCTTTGTGTCTTTTACAGATCCAACCATGGGCCCATCCCTCTGGTCCATCAAGAGTCACTCTCATCTCATCAGTCCATGAAACCTTTAAAAAAATCTGTCTTCAGAGATGTCTTGGCCCATTCTTGATGTTTCGACTTATGTGTCTTGTTCAGAGGTGATCAGGTTTCAGCCTTTCTTACCTCTGGCAACTGGACA
>NC_141318.1:10042500-10090000 GCF_037954325.1 Fistularia commersonii
CTGGAATCCATTTGTTCCACTGAGTTAATTGACTCTGGTTGGTCACTATGATTGCAAAACTGTTGTTTCTTGAACAAAAGAGAGATCGTCCAATGACAGCGGGGAATGGTGACAGCAGATTAATTAAAAATGGGGATGCTCAGTTTGCTTCTGGTAAATGCGGATGCTTATGTGTGAATTTCCAGTGTTTCAACTACACAATTTTCTATGACAAGAAGGTGGTCTCCAATTACATGACCCTGTCCACAGTTTGTGAGAATATTTCCGGACGCATGTGTTTTCTATGTGCTTTTTCATCTGTGTTTTTCTTCATGCAAGCCCAACCTTGGGAAATATCAGGAAAATTAGTAAAAACAGATCTGAAAATCACCAGGTATATATCAAGGAATTATTGACTGCAGTTTGAACTCCAGAAGAGCTGATGGATGCTTCAGGATTAGCTGGACAACGCAGGGATCTAATTTAAGTGGTTAGAACATATTGAACTGATAATATAAATGCGGTACATATGCATACATGACAAACGGGTGAAAAACAGAGAACATTAAACACATTGAACTGTCAACTTTAGGCGAAGTTGAAGCTGATTGATGTGCAGAGGAGAACATGTCCAACCCAAGGAAAACAAGACTAAATTTCTGCACACGATTGACACTTTGATTGACACTGGTGTCACAGTGGAAGCAAGTGTATGTCCGAGCTCCAATTTGGAAGTGCGAAAAGTTTAATTTAAAATACCGTATTTATTTATGTATTGTGTGTTGTACAATACATGTATTTATTTTATGTCAACAGAGATGGCAGCATGTGTAGATGAAGCGGCCCCTCGCTTTCCCACATGTAAGGTGATTTATTGTAGTTCTTTGCGTATTTCTTGCTCTTCCCGTTAGCCCCATTTGTCATTTGAACCGGATTACTACTACAGTTGACAAGATCTGTTAGACGTCTACACAAGCCAGCCTCATGACACCATGGATTCATTTCAAACGGAGACAATCAAAGAGCTCGAATCACTCCGCCAACCAGCAGCTAAGATGCTAACAAGCAGACAGATAACTCATAAACGGAGGAAAGACTCGTGGTGGTGGAGTCTGTGTTTACATCTGTGACACATGGTGCTGGGACACTTTGGTGGTTTGCAAACACTGCTCATCACTGAACCCAAATGATAGATTCAGAGTTTATGAACATTAAGTGCCATTCTTTCTATCTGTCGAGGGAACTCACAGCATTTCTGCTCATCAGCAGTGACAGGAATGCAACATGTCAACTGTACCAGGCCATCAGTGAGCAACAGACAGCACACTCAGATGGATTCATCGTCCTTGCTGGAGATTTTAATCAAGCTGACCTCAGGGCTCTCTTCCCAAAATGTCACCAGCAAGTTGATTTCCAAACAAGAGGAGACAATACTTTGGACACTTTGGACAACACTTTGGTCTACACCACCCACAAAGGAACATACTATGCCTTCCCCTACCCCCACCGCGGACTCTGACCACTCTACTGTTATGCTAACGCTAGCTTAAAGACCCAGGGTGAAAGTCACCAGAAGTCACCAGAACCAGATACGGGTGTGGCCAGATGTAACCAACTCTGCTCTTCAGGACTGCTTTGACATGACCGACTCATAAATGTTCAACCAGGCAACCACCTACAACATACAACAGATAACTTGTCAATTCAAGGACAGCAGAGATGAGTGGAGCCTGTTGCATGGCATCTAGACCCTCACAGACTGCAAACCTATGCCACAGCTCTGCAACAAAAACATCTCTCTGCTGAGCAACGTCACCACCTTCTTTGCACAGTTTGAGGCTCAAAACAACACTCATCCACAGAAGACACCCCCCCCCCCCACATCCAAACCATGTGCCTGTCTGCTGCCAGAATGAAGAGAACTCTCCACCATCAACACCTTAAAGGTGGCAGGCCCAGACAACATCCCTGGTCAGGTGCTGAAGGACTGTGCAGAGGGGCTTAAGCACATGTTCACAGACATCTTTAACACCTCCCAGAGGCAAGCGGCTATTCCGTCATGCTTCAAATCCACCATCAGTGCACCCGTGCAAAGAAACCCATTCCATCCAGTTACAATGACTATTGTTCGTGGCACTGACCCCCATCATCATGAAGTGCTTTGAACGACTGGTCATGGCATATCAAATCAAATCAAATATCAAAATATCAAAAAGATCAAATCCTCTCACCTACCCTAGACCCCTACCAGTTTGCATACCAGGCCAAACAATCCAAAGAGGACTTTAGAGAGGACTTATATAAGCATGCTGTTCCTGGACCTCAGCTCAGTGTTCAACACCATAATCCGACAACACCTGATCACCAAACTACAACAGCTGGGGCTCAACACCTCCCTCTGCAACTGGCTGCTGGACCTCACCTGCAAGAGGCAACAACATCTCGAGTACCATTGTGTTCGGCACAGAGGCCCTCCAGGGCTGCATGCTCAGACCTGCTCTTCAGCCTGCTGGCTCACGACTGCAAAACTACCTACAGCACCAGTCACATGTTAGAGTTTGTGGACAACACGACTCTGGTGGGTCTCATCTCCAAGGATCACAAGACCCACTACAAGAAGGAGGTCAACTTTCTATCCACATGGTACAGAGACAACAACCTCCAGCTGAACATTAGCAACATCAAGGAGAGGTCTTGGTGTGGCTCCGGAGAGGCGACACCAAGCACCCCCGCTTACCATCAATGGCTCTACTGTGGAGAGAGTGCTGTGGAGAAAGTGAGCAGCACTGAATTCCTAGGTGTGCACATCAGCAAGGACCTCTCTTGGACCACCAACACTGGCAAAGAAGGCACAGCAGCACCTCTACTTCCTTCACAAACTCAAGCAAGTGAAAACCCCCACGCCTATCATGTACACCTTCTACTGGGGCACCATCGAGAGCATCCTGACAAGCTGTATCATTGTGTGGGGCGGGAGATGCACAAACTAGAACAGAAAAGCTCTGCAGCACATCGTGAATACAGCTCGAAGGATCATGGATGCCCTACTCCCCTCCCTGAAAGACATCCACACTCGCTTCAACCGTAAAGCATCCTTGATTGTGAGCAACACCAGCCACCCAACACACAGCCTGTTCAACCTCCTGCCTTCAGGGAGAAGGTACTGTTGCCTCCTGGCACGCTTCACTTGGCCCACCAACAGTTTCATACACCAGGCTGTCAGGATGCTGAACCCTCTTCCCCTATCCGGCTCCTTACATTCTGCCCCACCCCAAGATGCTGAACTCTCTGTCTTCACCCAAGCCACAAAACAACCCCCGATGCCCTGTATGCCTATCTCTTCCCCCACTTGGTACTGGACTCATATTGAAACATTGCCACTTTTTCCTTTTTTGCACTACAGCTACTTTGCACTGATAAAACCATTGTACCATAACCATTATGGTACTACTTACTGACCTTTGCACTAAATTATACTCAAAAAAAAACCTACTACTCTTTCATGGCGTAAAATATCAGTCTGTATTTGTGTGCGCTTTATACTTCATACCTCAAAGTTTAGTGTTTACCGTTTAATGTATGTTTAAAACTTCATACCTCAAAGTTTAATGTTTACCATTTAATGCACTTTACTGCTTTGCTCTCGATTATTATTATATTGTTAATTTCATGTCACTGTGGGATTGTGAGAAATGTCTTTTCAATTCCTCTTTATGTTCAGTACATGCAAATTGACAAATTGATAATAAAGCTGACTTTGACTTTTGAAAATTCTACCCAGCAGTGGTAAGCAGGTTAATTGCTTGAGTTTTGCTTGTACTTGAAGTAAAACAAACGAGGATACAACAGAAACAGTACTGCAAAATAAAACAGGAGATGACCTAGACCAGAACTAGATTCTGCAAAGTAAAGCAGCAAAGGCTGATGAAGGTCAAACTGAATAATGTCCAAAGCAAAATCTATGATAATAAATACTGTAGTCCAAAACATGAAGTGGACTGTAGAGAGCTCTCTGCTGATGAAATACTTCCAGAAAGGACTGGATCTGTCTGCGTCAAATGAGGTGACTGTGTTCTCTCCACTGTTTCAGCAATCAATTGTGTGGCGTGTATGTGCATACATATGTGTGAATATTTTTATATTTTAAAACATTTTTAAAACAGCAGGAGGTATAGTGTAGTCTTTATTCTAAAACCTTGTACAATAGCCTTTTGATCCTGATAATAGTCAAAATGTAGCAAGGCAATTATTGAAACATTAGTTCACTATTGAAATAAAAATGACGACTTAAATCTAGCAAACTAGTGTCTGTTAATTTGGCTTTTCTGCTGTCGGCCAATGTGTGGAACCGAATGTTTTCCTGGAATTAAAGGAACTCTTATGCTGACTTGCACTACCCAAAGATAGAGAGAGGGAGAGTGTGTGTGTGTGTGTGTGTGTGTGAGAGAGAGAGAGAGAGAGAGAGAGAGAGAGAGAGAGAGAGAGAGAGAACAGCAGTCATGCAGAGATAAATCAGTGTGTCAGGCTGTTTATTGAAAAGACTGCTGCTGGAACAAGAATTATAAACAGTGTGTCTGTAGTGTGTGCTAACCACGAGGAAATAAATCAATTCCAATCTGTCGTATTCTGTTCTTCTCCATGGGCAGGCAATATAAGCAGTATGGATTTACAATAAACAAACATTAGAAAAAGAATGGTTGAACCCTTTTCTGGCTTTTTGCCTGAGGAAAGCCACAAACCAGGATTAAATAAAAATAGATACTGATAGTCTTTATGTCTTTTTTTACAATTTCCCTTTTACTTCACTTTTTCTTAAAGCAGGTTTTTCTTAGAGAAATTAGAATATGTGTCACACACACTTTCCTGTTACTTTTATAAATGTAACATTTATAGCACACATCTTATGCCTCAAATTTGATGGTAAATATTTGTTGTAGTCTAATTGAAACAAGGTTTTGAGTTGTTATCGTTATTAGAACTTGAACATTTTCTACATATTTGAAAGAAGGAGCTGGCCTTATTCTCAGCTTCCTGTCGAATTCAGCAGTTTACAAATGTCTCAGCTTATTCAATGGACTTCATTTCTCCAGCATATACCGATCGGGTAGAAGAATATTTTATCAAATACATCAAAAAACATTACATTTTATAGCCTCTTTTTCAAATCCTTTTTCGCAAAGCTGTGTTCATTTTCCATTCCCATGCAAGCATTTTAAAAACATTTGTCTCATGTGAAAGTAAAAAAACAACAACCAAGATTTTGGCTTAATCTGAAATATCCTTATGTTATATAATTTGACTTCAGATCATGTGAAGATCATCTTTGGCATATTTGCTTTTTATTCATATGTTACTTTCTGGATAACATCCATTTGAAAGTGTTATTAACAAAATCAGAGCTCATGCTGGTGTAAACCAAGGTTAATGTCTCATTTGTTTGTTGATAAGCTCTGCCGTTTGAAAAAAAAACTGAGCATGAATAATGGCAGAAATTTTGCACATCATTGATTTAGCAGAAAAATGTTTGTGCCGTTTATCTTTTACAGCAAATAACAGGAGACTGGACATCTTGATACAATGAAATATGGCCGTTTCGATTGGCTTTTGCCAGATAATCGTCTTGCAGAGTTTCTTCTGAGTCGAACATTTTGTGCTACATAAGTCATTGCATTCACCAAAGTTGCAGGCGTCCAAAGTTACATCAAAGTTTTGAGCTGTAAAGATACCTAAATGAACTGAGAAATAACTGTTTGTCAAAACACTAACAGGAGAACAATATGACAACCATACATGAAACAGACATGATTCACTGCCTCAATGGAAATAATGTTTAATTTAGGTTGTTCTTTGATCAACAACCTCAATATTGTAAGAATTCTAATTAATGGATTGTTTTGGATAACTTGTAACTCTTTGTCATTGTGACCATTAGCTTGTGTAACCGAGGGTTTAAGATATGTGGCACTTGCAACCCTGGTAAAGTGATGGTTGTTGGGGCAGCCATTTCTATTCACCCCAGACAGATTTCAAGACAGTTGTTAATCTATTATTTGGGTTCCATGACCTCATCCAATAGCCCAAAACAGGCAAGTTTTGATGAAATTGCCTTCAACAGATAGTTATACCTCACTCTTTTTGTATGTGAATTTTTACATGCGTGTGTGTATATGTCCCTCATGTGATAAAAGAATGCTAAAGTGTTAAAGCTCATATTTTTTGATCTGTGTTACCTCAAATTTGACCTTTAGCATCATTAGCTCTGTTGATGCAATTGACATTGTTCCCCTCATACTTTTACTTCATAGTCTTTAACTAAATGGATTTTCATTTTCTCTCTAAGTCTCTCAGAAGAGAGATGACATTCCTAGTTTTTTAAAGAACCTTGTTTATGGTGAAGCGGCCCTCTGCCAGAATCTGTCACAATCACTCACCCACCTACCCACACAAGTATACACACATGCTTCTTTATCTGTGGCACTGCTTTAAAAATGGCTTCCTGTGGTTTGAGGAGAATGTAAACAGAAGGACAGGGGAGGGAGCGAGACAGTCAGAAACAAAAAGAGAGAGATGAAACTGCACTTTAGATGATACAGTCAGCAGGAGGAACCCAAATGCAGAACTCACATGCTGAGTTCAGTAAATAAAAAGGGCTTCACTGAATGTTCTCCAAGGGTCAAGACAAACATGGAAGCAGAAGAGAATGATAGGAGATGAAGTCAGAGGGATATCAGAAGCAGGAAAAGCAGAGTAGAATGAAGATCACATGGAAGAGAAGATGATATATCTTCTCTGGAACTGGAATCCCAAGGGGTTGTCTAGGATGAACCAAAGTGAGTTGCTGGGAATAAGGCCATCTGGGTCAACTTTAATCTGCCAATGCCAACCCACCATAATGATCATCTTTAATAGAAAATAGTTAAATAAATGATGATGTATATATCTGTACCAATTCATTTAAATTACAACTTCACAGAAATGGGCTGTTTTCATCTTGCAAAATATAATGATTGTCTTACATGTTTTCTTAGTAAAATACAATTTGAACAGTCTGCTACATATGGACACCAAACCACAACATAAAATAATAAAATTATAGATAAAGAATGTGTAAAATGCATAATAAGAGAAATAATTCCAAACTTGAAATATATTAAAGTAAAAACAAAATTGAGTGACATGGCATGTAAATCATCTATGACTATGAAGAAAGTGCTATATCTATATCAAATGCAAAATTCTTATCCCATCATTCCCATTAACCTGCTTCTCAACTGTGAAATTGGATCAGCTCGTTGTACCAGTCTTCCTGTGCGATGTATGTACCAGCTGTGTCTTGTAATTTAATGTACCAATTCAATGTTTAGCATGTTTGTATCTCGGTTTATGTTTGCACCACTTTGCCCGTCTGTATGTGTAAAAGAGTGATGAGGACCTCACCCTCCCCACATCATCTTCCTAAGGTCTGTGTTATTCAGTTGGAATTATGTGCTAAAATGGTGCTAGATTTTGCTGTATTTTTGTCTCATATCATATAATTATATAATTATATGATATATAATTATATAATTATATAATTATATAATTACGACATTGATGGATCTACATCCACATTTATTGAAAGTTCATTTCTGTGTGCAGTGCTTTTGCATAAAAGCATTGCACTGAAGGGCAACCAAAAGTGGTCCTAAAACTATATCAAGGATTAACCTCACATGAGGTATGCTAACATATGCATACATGCACACTCAAACTAAGGTAGATATGCATGAGGAGAAACAGGCGTCTCAAGATTCTTCCTCTTCTTCTTCTCCTTTCGGCTTTTCCCTTCAGAGGTCGCCCCAGCGAATCAACTTTCTCTATCCAGCCATATTCTCTGTATCCTCCTCTCTACCACCAACTACCTACATATCTTGTCTCATACGTCCATTAATCTTTTCTTTGGTCATCCTCGAGACCTCCTGCCTTGTAGTTCCAATTCCAGCATCTGTCTACCAATATATTCACTATCCCTCCTCTGTACATGACCGAACCATCTCAGTCTGGCTTCTCTGACCTTCTCTCCAAAACATTTAACGTGCTGTTCCTCTGATTGCCTAATTTGTGATCCTATCCATCCTGGTCACTCCCAAAGAGAACCTCAACAGCTTCATCTCTGCAACCTCTAGCTCTGCCTCCTGTCTCTTTGGTCATTGTAACTGTTTCTAGTCCATACAGCATCGCTTGTCTCACCACTGGCTGTCTTGTACACCTTTCCTTTTATTCTGGCTGATAGTCTTCTATCACATAGTACCCCTGACACTTTTCTCCACCCATTCAAACCTGTTTTAATCCATCCCTTCACCTCTTTTCCACACTCTGTTGCTCTTGACTGTTGACCCCAAGAACCTGAAATCTTCGAACTTCCTGATTTCCACTCCCCGGAGCCTCGCCGCTCCACCTGAGTTTCTCGGTTTAGACACATATACTGTGTCTTGCTGCGACTAGCTTTCCTTCCTCTCCTTTCCAGAGCATACCTCCACCTCTCTAGATTTTGCTTGACCTGTTCTCTGCTTTCACTACAGATTGCAATGCCATCTGCAAACATCATGGTCTCATGGACTCATGGAGATTCCTGTCTAACCTCATCTGTCGGCCTGTCCATCACCATTGCGACAAGAAGGGGCTCATAGCTGATCCCTGATGGAGTCCCACCTCCACCTTGAACTTCTCTGTTACACCTACAGCACATCTCTCCACTGTCTCACAGCTAGCATACATGTCCTGCACCAGTCTAACATATTTCTCTGCCACTCCAGATTTCCTCATACAATACCAGAGCTCCTCTCTTGGCACCCTGTCATATGCTTTTTCTAGGTCTACAAAAACGCAATGCAACTCCCTCTGACCTTCTCTGTACTTTTCTATTTGCATTCTCAATGCAAATACTGCATCTGAAGTACTCTTCCTCGGCATGAAGCCATACTGCTGTTCACAAATGCTGACTTCTGCTCTCAGTCTAGTTTCCACCACTCTTTCCCATAACTTCATTGTATGCATCATCAACTTTATCCCTCTATAGTTGCCGCACTTCTGCATATCCCCCTTATTCTTAAAATAGGCACCATCACACTTCGTCTCAATTCTTCAGGCATTTTCCCACTCTCTAAGATCCTGTTGAATAATCGAGTCAGAAACTCAGACACTTCCACACTTCCTCAGGTATATTATCAGGACCAACTGCCTTTCCACTCTTCATCCTCTTCAATGCCTTCCTCACTTCACTTTTACTTATCACTGCTACTTTATTGTCTACAATAGTCACCTCTTCTACCCTTGCCCCTCTGTCATTTCCACATTCATCAGCTCTTCAAAGTACTCTTTCCATCTTCCCATCACTCTTTTAGCATCTGTCAATACATTTCCTTCTCTATCCTTAATCACCCGGACCTATTGTACATCCTTTCCATCTTTATCGCTCAGTTTCGCCACACTGTATAGATCATTCTTACCCTCCTTACCATCCAACTGAGCATGCAAGTCATCGTATGCCCTTTGTTTTGCCTTTGCTACCTCTATCTTTACCTTACGTTGTATCTCGTGTACTCCCGCTGTTGTCTTCAGTCCTCTCAGGGTCCCACTTCTTTGCTATCTGCTTTCTCTGTATATACTCCTGCACTTCATCATTCTACCACCAAGTTTCTTTATCTACTTTCCTTCCAGACTACACACCGATTACTCTCCTACCTGTCTCCCTGATAACACTAGCTGTTGTTGTCTAATCATCTGGAAGCTCAACCCGTTCCCTGCTCTCACTACAGATCACAATGTCATCTACAAACATGATGCTCCATGAATATTCCTATCTAACCCAGCAAACATCATGGTCTCATGGACTCATGGAGATTCCTGTCTAACCTCATCTGTCACCCTGTCCACCACCATTGCGACAAGAGGGGGCTCAGAGCTGATCCCTGATGGAGTCCCACCTCCACCTTGAACTTCTCTGTTACCCCTACAGCACACCTCTCCACTGTCTCACAGCTAGCATATATGTCCTGCACCAGTCTAACATACTTCTCTGGTCTACAAAACTGGTCTTCTCTACGTCTACAAAAACACAATTCAGCTCCCTCTGGCCTTCTCTGTACTTTTCTGATAGCATTCTCAACGCAAATACTGCATCTGTAGTACTCCTAGGCATTAAGCCATAACCCTAACCCTAACCCTAACCCTGTTCACAAATGCTGACCTCTGCTCTCAGTCTAGTTTCCACTACTCTTTCTCATAACTTCATTGTATGGCTCATCAACTTTATCCCTCTATAGGTGCCACAATTCTGCACATCCCCTTTATTCTTAAAAATAGGCACCATCACACTTCATCTCCATTCTTCAGGCATCTTCTCACTCTCTAAGATCCTGTTGAATAATCTAGTCAGATAATCTACCGCTGCCTCTCCAAGACACTTCCACACCTCCACAGGTATATCATCAGGACCAACTGCTTTTCCACTCTTCATCCTCTTCAATGCCTTCCTCACTTCACTTTTATTAATTTGTGCTACTTTGTGGTCTACAATAGTCACCTCTTCTACGCTTGCCTCTCTTTCATTTTCCACACTTGTTTCTAGAAAATCATAATTATATGAGATCAGCCTTGGTGTCACCAGTCACCCCAAATTTCTGTAGAAACATAAGTCAGGATGTCCTGACTTATTTTAATAGGTCGGTATCAGCTTAATTAAGCAATAAGTGAAGCCTGAACAGCTACTGATTGTCAACAGACATGTGTGCCTTAAACAGAAACAGAATATCTGTACAAGTAAGCTTTGGATAAGATAAGAAAAGTATTAAGAACATTTATATGCAGCAACTTTTATGATATATTGAATTGGTATCAGCTGATATTTGGAGGAAAAAAGCTAGAAATTCCTACAGATAAGAAATGGATCAGGGCAGAAAGGTTTTGGATGCAGTATGACTTGGATGGAGCGCAACATAAAGCAGTTGAGGGTTGTGCAGGGAAGGGGTGTTGGAAGGTTCTAGCTCAAAGAGGATGGAAGTAGCTCCAGGTTCTAATAAACCAGGGGAGACTGGAAGTAAGTGCACAAGTGTCGTAGTTGGGAACAGGGTCTATGTTTCTTTTGATGAAAAGCTGAAAAAAGCTTATTGGATATCCAGGTTCTGTCTTCCATGTTTTTGTCTGTGCAGAACATAGAGTACTTCTACTGCTTCTGGCCAGTTTAACCCTCTGGTACTTAGATTGAGATGAAATAATTTAATTTACTGTACATCTCTCCTTCCTTTCAACCTCCTCACGTGTCTTCTTTTATGGTGCTGACAAGGCAATGCCTATTTTTTGTTGTACAGATTCTTAAAATGTGATACCATGGCATGCTATTTATTTGTATTTACAACTTGTTAATTGCTAGGGTTGGAAAGTTTGTCCATCTGCATAAAATGGAAGCTTCAACTCTTTGTCTACATAATAGTCTGCTGTTCAGACACCAGATATGCCAAATAGAGTCAAAAATGTTCGTCTCCAGTGTCACCAAGTGCTCGCACATGGAGGGAATGTTGAGTCTTTGTAAATAATATTGTAAACTACAGTGTGGACCTGCTCTCAGTGTCTGCCCCGAGGTAACTTGGTGCTATGTAAATAAAATTGACTTTCGTTGACTGGAGAATGTGACCAGTGTAACTGTTTGAAACATTAAGACAGGCTCATGAATTCAAACAGCTGTGATTACTCCCTGGCCACATACATGTTCATGGCCTATGCCTTGAATTGTGTAGATACTGTACAAAGCCTTTTCAAACCTTCTCCGCGTGAGTTGTGTTTCACATCCCACGCTTACCTCATTGTGACCTGGTCATGTGGTACATTGCAAAACATATGCTCCTTATCAATCAGTTAATATTACTGGTGCAATTCTGGCAGTGATTGTGCATCGCCAAAGCTTTATGAGACACAACAAATCATTGGTTCCCGTTCACCTGTTGTTTTTAACAGATCTCATACAAATAGAAAATAGTCTGCCAGTGGAAAAAATGATGAGTAGCATATCACGTCACATGATTTTGTCACCGCTAAAACTGAAAGAATGTAGCAGAGTCCCGCGGTGCATTACAAAGTGCTCTTATAGGTCAGATTGTGCTCGCAACCAATTCCTCATAAATCCACCTACCTTGAGACAACATCCTGTTAGCTGCACAGGAATCCTGCAGCATTGCCTCCAATTTTGTGTCTGGATGTCAGTGTTGTAATGGATCTGAGCAAGCCATCTAAGACAATACTGTTTTATATACACTGATGTTTTGAACCTCATGTCACCAATGTAAAATCTATGCCTGTCAACAACATAACAAAGGTCTTTTTAGAAGAACTAAGAGAACTAAGTTGCAGCCAACAATATTGCTGACCTCAGTGCTCTGACCTACTGTATGTGGGAACAAGTCCAAAACTTTTGTTTATCATGAAGCATTTCTACAAAGACACATGGGTATATCAGACTGGGATTTTTTTTTTATAAGCAACAGTTAACTATGCTTAATATATGTTTTTCTGTACCTCCATCACATTTTTGAATTACCCTAAACCTTCATGGCCTAAAGTGTCATACACTGAAATTACATTAGAGAAAACGTGTGGTGAGTTTCAGATGTGTCCATTAGTAAACCCTAACTCCCTTTGGGACCCCAAACTCTCTCACCAAGCATTTGTCTCCTTTCAAAACTGATGTCACGCAAGCCCCAAAAGCACACTGATGGTGAAACATTGTCTTATTTTAAGTCTTCAGGCACTCATGAAACTGATTTGCAGAGCCAAGAATCTTGCCATTTTTCATTTTTTTTAATTTTGCTGGTGTTTTTCTTCTTAATATTTTTGCTTTAAACTATTCCTTTCAAAGAATAATCCACTCATCAGCATTATGTTTCACCCAAACCCAGATTTCAGATATGAAATCTGAAAACTGGACTTGGTCTTTAGCTACAGGGCATTTAACTACAACACAATCGATGATCATGAGTCTCACTGAGGCTCTATTTATTCATGAAAATAGATGTGGATGTTTTGAACATCCTTAACATCGCTGCCCTAATACCTCCATGGCTCATTTGTGTCGGAATGAACATTAGGCAGTACATCGGCCAGGGCGTGCCACTCGAGTCGTAGGTTTTCACAAATGGTAAGAAGAAGCTTCACACTGCAACGAACATTCCGACTGTGGACAAATGGTCTCCAAGTAATGAGAAAAATTAATTACCTTACAATTTCAAAGTACTTCAGACTGGTTTACATTTACTCATTCATACACATATTGAATATTGCTGCAGAGATTCCACGCAGGGTGCTAACCAGACGATCAGTAGCATTTGGGCCTTCAGTCTTGCTTGACAATACTTTGGCATACCAGTCTGTATGCAGTATGCTTTATGTGGTTTGATTCTTTGCTCCTCCTAGTTGGGAATCAAACCACTCTACCAACTGAGCTGTCCCCAACCAGACAGTGATAACATGCTCGGCTGGTTGGCTTTGCCAATTAGGTACACTATTAAGAATTATAATATTAACATTCTGAAACTGATATTTCTCCCTGTGCCTCAGAGATGTAAATATTTTTAATGTGCTGATGATTCCGATGAACTCGCCCAGCCTCTCATCAAAAGTTTTCACCATTTTTCAAACTTACTCACAGTTCTGAGTTTCAATTCAACACTGCCCCCATTGGTTTCAGTAGTAGTGCTCTACCTGTTAAAATTCCAGTAGATGGAACCTAAATATGCATTTTATGAACGCAGAATATGCATGAACTTCTGTATACTGATCCTACATGGAGTATAAATTAGTCTTTAGATGCCCTGTCAACTCCCACTTCTCACCCCTTAGGACTCATAACTTTTGGTTGTTGTCACAGCATACTAACTATGCTGGTTTACTCTCATCTTTACCCTGGCAGATGCACCAATCAGAGTACCAAGTGCCCCACCCTGTACCCATGAACAAAGATACATAGGCACACACACACACACACACACACACACACACACACACACACACACACACACACACACACACACACGCACACAGACACACACACACACACACACACACACACACACACACACACACGCACACACACACACACACACACACACACACACACGCACACACACACGCACACACACACACAGAGTCCCTCTTTACCCATCCACTCTGTATGTCCATGGTTCACAAGTGTTTGCAGAGTGTTTCTGGCTCTCTCTTTGGAAAAGCTGCGGTGACATATAAACACATTGAAGTGTTTTAGATAGAGATGTTAGGTCAAACATCAGCACATTCGGAAAGGAAATTAGAAACATCAAATAACCAGTTTATTTAATTATGTGGTGAATAATAGACAGTTTACAGAGCGCTTGAGTACTTATTGGTCAAGTGAGGGAATATGATTCTCTGCATTTCCTTTTACAAAACTGAACATCTTGAAGATACAATTCAAAATGTGATAGACCAGAAAATTGTATTAAATTAGTTTCCATAAGAGGTGCATCAAATACAGTTGCCTCATCATATTTTTATCTACTGCTATTTATCAAATGCAATTCTGTGGATGACAGGAATAAAGTCATAATATTTAAATTTGCCAGTGTTTGGTCCAACGAGATGGTTGTGTTTGCTGTCTCTTTGTCTGTATCACAGCAGGGTGGCTTCAACAACTAGCTAAATGTACCATCTATCTGTGGTGAGTCAATAGAACTGGTCGATCTTCTGAGAATGTCCTTCACATCAGTCTAAATATTGCTGCTGTTATTAGTTCTTTGTTCCAATGCATGAATTTTGCAAGATCTACATGTAGTCTTGTCTTAAACTCTGACCTAATACCACAACAAATTCATTTGTTTGTTTATTATTTATTTTTCACCATGTTTGATTTTGCTTTTCAACCTAATGACTTGTGCTCCTCCCCGTACCATGTTAAGAGGAAAAATTAATATGTGAATGAGAACTCTGAGGACTCTGAGGTCAAAGGACATTGGGAGCTGATATTACAAAGCTTGTGGTATATATAACACAAGCTTTAATTAATTATACATTAATTATACATTATTCGTAAATACATGAATAATCTGTAACAGAGTACTACTGCCAGGGATTATGCAGAATTCAATTAATGTTCTGTGAATTTTTGTTACTTGGCCACTTAACTTTCTTAGCACAATGTAATGCTATCTAACACTGAAGAGGTGTTTCAAATCATATTTGAATCAATTTTACTTTAGCTATGCAAATACCAAAGAAGAGAAAGTATTTATTACAGTGGTACCTGGAGCTAGTTCAGACTGATGCTTTACTTTGACTGAAAATACATGAAAATGTAGATAAAATCTTAACTTCAACAATTCAAAACCTTAGATAGATAACTTTGTTTAACTGTGTTCTCAAAAGTCCAATTCAACATATTTTTTTAGTTATTCTTTATTTACATTCCTACAAACAAAAAATGGTTTTTCTCATGGTTTGGAAAAAGAGAATACAATTGGCAAAATATGAGCATAAAAACTAAAATGAAATAGGGCACTTACCAAGGAATAGCTTTATCTTCATAAAGTCTTCCTCCCTGACTTGAAGTTAGAGCAAATGTACCCTTATCTAAAAAACTGATATTATACAGTATATTTGAGAATCACATTGCTGATGCTGAACTACACTGTGATAAAGATGATAACCTTTTCTTTGACACAGGACTTGTAAATTTCTAGGTTCACACTGATAATATTCCGTCACAATGTTGTTTAAAATGTTCGTAAGTGCAGGTGAACGGAACCATACAAGCTGTCTCATCTTCCGTCTTTCTTAGGTTGGGGTGGAAACTATGCATGAGGACGGATGACCACAGAGGATGTTAGGAACACATTGTCAAATACGTGCATGAGTGTCTGTGTGTGTGTGTGTGTGTGTGTGTGTGTGTGTGTGTGTGTGTGTGTGTAACTTTCCTATCCTGCTGCCAAATACCCACTAAAGCGTGCTCATCAATTTCAGCCTGTAAAACAGGCAGAGAGGCTGATCAGAAATGGGATTCACTTCAAAACTGGCCATCAACTGAGTGAGTTCATCGCATCAATTTGAGTTTTGCAGTGACTACTGTCTTTTTGTGTAAAACCCACTGATGTCACATGATAGAATCCTTGGCTGACAGGGGAGCTCCACGGATCCCTGAAGGCTCGGAATACTGCATTCAACAAAACACTTGGCCCTGTACTGAGAGACTGTGCAAAAGAACTCACCAATGTCCTAATGGACACTTCAAACACATCTCTTAGTCAGGCTATCGTTCCCAGATACCTCAAAGCCACCACCATCATCCCAGTCCCAAAGAAATCGTCCCCATCCTGTCTCAATGACTTTTGACTCAATGACGATCGTTCTCACTTCCATTCTGATGAAGTGCTTCAAACGGTTGCAGCACATCAAGTCACCCCTCCCCCTTCCAGATCCCTACCAGAAACCACCCAACCAATGATGATGCCATCTCCTCCTCCCTCCACTCAGCCTTCACACACCTGGACAATAAGGACTTGTACAGCAGAAGGCTGTTAATTGACTTCAGCTCAGCATTCAACACAATTGTCCTCCAGAAGCAAACAGGACCACCTGGGGCTCAAAGCTGTGCAACTAGCTGTTGGCAGCGGGTCGGCAGCAACACATCCAGCACAATCACTGTGAGCACAGTTGCCCCCAAGGACGTGTGCAGTCATGGCCAAAAGTTTTGAGAATGACACATACACAAAGTCTGCTCCTTCAGGGTTTTTAGGTGTTTGCCAGATGTTTCTATGGTTGTGTCATTCTCAAAACTTGTGGCCATGACTGTACTGATCCCTCTTCTGTTCACTTTGCTGACCAACAACTGCACACAAGCACATAACACCAATCTCGTATGTTGGTCTCATCAACAACGGAGATAAGACAAACTACAGGAGCAAGGTGAGTGTTGCAGTGACAACAATCTCTCTGAATTTGGAGAAGACGAAGGAGATTGTTGTGGATGTCAGGAGAGACCACCTCCAGCACAACCTTCTAACAATCAGTGGTGGTCTGGTGGAGAGGGGGGAGCAGCACTGAGTACCTGGGTGTCCATGTGTCAAAGGACTGCTCCTGGACTATAAACACTGCATTTCTGGCCTTGAAAGCACACCAGAATTTCTACTTCCACTGCAAGCTGAGAAGAGCCAGAGCCCCGCCCCCGATCATGACCACCTTTATCATTACCATGCATCACAGTCTGGTACAATACTGCATCCTGCCGTAAGAGCCCTCTCCCTTCTCTCTCGGTCATCTACAGCACTCGCCTCACCTGCAAGGCCCTCTATGGTGCAGGTGATCCCTCCTACCCATCTCACAACTTTGTCAGTATCAGGCAGAAGACTGCTGAGTCTCTGGGCCAGGATCAGCAAACTCAAGAGCAGCTTAAAGCTCTGAACCCCACCCCCCTACCGCACACAAATACACACAAAGACCTTGTCACTCCTAAAAACTCAAAAGAACTATTACATTGACTCACCCCACCCCACACATACACTGACACAGGGTTACAGGGTTATTGCTGCAGCTGCACTTCTTTTAAAAACCACTTGCACCTTAATGTTTTTGGACTTCACAATAACCTTGCCATCATAACTTGCTGTTGTTTGTGATACACACATGTGATACATATTTTTTGGACTTTTGCACTGTGGCTCTTAGAGAAATACTATGTATGTGAGAAACATTAAAATTGACTTTGACTGTAAAACAAAACACCATTGCTCATCTAATGGAACTGCATTTTGTCGACAAACTCTGAAATAATCATTTCACAATATTAAAAAGAAGAAATATATTTGTAATATAGGTAATTAAATTAGAAGTGTTTCATAATGCAGCCTCATGGGGGGCACAGGCCAATAACTCCCTGAGCCAACCTCAATGGGGGCACAGGCCACTGTCTCCCTTAGCCAACCTCAGTGGGGGCACAGGCCACTGTCTCCTTGAGCCGGTCCCAAGCCTTGATAACGGCAGAGGGTTGTGTCAGGAAAGACATCTGGCCTAAAACTTGCGCAAAACTTGTGGCAAATATGCAAATGAAACCTAAGAATATCATACTGGATCACAAGAGTCTGAGACTGAGAGTAGGAACTTTGAATATTGGGACGGAAAAAGGTGGCAATTTGGATGACATGATGCAGAGAAGGAAGGTGGATATATTGTGTGTCCTGTAGACCAGGTTGAAAGGTAGTAAAGCGAGAAGTTTAGGAGCAGGTTTTAAGTTGCACAATCATAGTACTGATAGGACGAGAAATTAAGTAGGCATTATCTTGAAGGAGGTGTTTGTGAGGAATGTTCTGGAGGTGAAAAGAATGTCAGATAGACTTATGAGTCTGAAATTGGAGGTTGAAGGTATGATGCTCAATGTTGTGCCTTTTCCCCACAGGTGGGATGTGAGTTAGAGGAGAAGTTCTAGAATGAGTTAGATGAGGTGATGCAGAATATCCCCAGAGATGAGAGAGGGGTAATTGGTGCAGACTTCAATGGACATGTTGGTGCAGGTAATAGAGGTGATCAGGAAGTGATGGGCAGGTTTGGTATCAAGGATAGGAATGCTGAGACATTTTGCAAAAAGGATGGAAATGGCTATAGTGAATACTTTTTTTCCAAAAAAGACAGAAACATAGGGTAACATTTAAGAGCAGAGGTAGGCACATGCAAGTAGACTAGATCTTGTATAGACAAGGTAACCTGAAAGAGATCAGTGACTGCAGAATAGTGAAAAGTGAGAATGTAGCCAGACAGCATAGGATGGTGGTTTGTAGGATGACTCTGGTGACAAGGAAGGTCAAGAGGACAAAGGCAGAGCAGAGGACAAAGTGGTGGAAGCTGAAAAGGGAAGAGTGTTATATGGTTTTCAGGGAGAAGTTGAGAAAGGCTCCGGGTGGTCAAGGAGACCTTCCAAATGATTGGACAACAACAGCTAGTGTTATCAGGGAGACAGGTAGGAGAGTACTTGATGTGTCATCTGGAAGGATGCAGACTTCAATTGACATGTTGGTGAAGGCAATACAGGGGATGAAGAAGTGATGGGCAAATTTTGGTATACAAGATAGGAACGCAGAGGGACAGATGGTAGGAGATTTTGCAAAAAGGATGAAAATGGCTATAGTGACCATTTTTTTTCCAGAAAAGGCAGGAACATAGGGTAATTTATAAGAGCGGAGGTAGGAGCATGCAGGTAAATTACATGTTGTATAGACAAGGTAACCTGAAAGAGATCAGTGACTGCAAAATAGTTGTAGGTGAGAGTGTAGCCAGACATCATAGGATGGTGGTTTGTAGGATGACTCTGGTAACAAGGAAAATAAAAAGACAAAGGGAGAGCAGAGGACAAAATGGTGGAAGCTGAAAAGGGAAGAGCGTCATATAGTTAGCAGGGAGGAGTTGAGAAATGCTTTGGGTGTTCAGGGAGAGCTTCCAGATGAGTGGACAACAACAGCTAGTGTTATCAGGGAGACAGGTAGGAGAGTACTTAGTGTGTAGTCTGGAAGGAAAGCAGATAAAGAAACTTGGTGGTGGAATGAGGAAGTGCAGGAGTATGCAGGAGTAAAACAAAGGGCATACGATTACTTGTATGCTAAGTTGAACAGTAAGGAGGAAGAGAATGATCTATAAGGGTTGGCAAAACAGAGAGATAGAGACAGAAAGACGGTGATTGAGGATAGACAAGCAATTGGAGGAGTTGGAGGATTTCAAGTACTAATTGTCAACAGTCCAGAGCAACAGAGAGTGTTGAAAAGAGGTAAAGAAATGGGCAGGTTGAAATGGGTGGAGAAAAGTGTCAGGGGTTCTATGCAATAGAAGATAATCAGCCAGGATGAAGGAAAGGTGTACAAGACAGTTGTGAGACCAGCGATGCTGTATAGTCAAGAAACAAATACATTAATGAAAAGACAGGAGAGCAAAGAACAGAGATGGCTCATATTAGATGTTTTGGAGTGAAGGTCAGAGATGCCAGACTGAGATGGTTTGGTCATCTACAAAGGAGAGATGGTGAATATATTGGTAGACGGATACTGGAATTGTAGCTGTCAGGCAAGAGGTCTTGAGGAAGACCAAAGACAGGATTTATGGATGTCATGAGAGAGGATATGGAGGTAGTTGGTGTAAGACAAGAGGATACAAGAGGTTGATTCGCTATGGTGACTCCTGGAGGGAAAAGCTGAAAGGAAAAGAACAAAAAGAATTTAGAGGTGTCTCATACATCCAGTGTGTATCACAAATTAATACAAGAAATTAATACATTTACTAAAGCACTGCAGTCTACTATAGGGTGCAAAGAATGAGAAAAAAACAGAAATACAATTTTCTCACAGGACAGACATCCTGGTCTCTGTGTATGTGTATGTGTATGTGTATGTGTATGTGTATGTGTATGTGTGTGTGTGTATGTGTATGTGTATGTGTATGTGTATGTGTGTATGTGTGTGTGTGTGTATGTGTATGTGTATGTGTACGTGTATGTGTATGTGTATGTGTGTATGTGTGTGTGTGTGTGTGTGTGTGTATGTGTGTGTGTGTGTGTGTGTGTGTGTGTGTATGTGTGTGTGTTTGTATCCATAACTACTATAATTTTGATCCACTATGGAAAAAATAACCTAAAAGTGGCCATTGTGATTCAGCCAAATTCTCAAACGGGCACACGTGTACATGTGTCTGTGTGCATGCGCCTGCACAGAAATACTCACTCAAACATGCACACACATCCAGGTTAACATGTCAGTTATTTCAATTGGTGGAGTTTATAAATGCTGCCATATGTAAGGCCAGGAAACACACTGATGACCTATTGAAACACACACATACACACACAAGAACACATAGACATACACATGCATATGCAAACACACACAAACACAAACACACACATGCACACATTGTGCCAGTGTAGAAGGGATGTGAAGATGCCATGCTTTATAATAAAAAATAAACTTCAGGTGTTCACACCACATGACTGTATGAATGATATGTTGTTTTTACTTAAATGAAGAAAAAATCAGCATATGTGTATAATAGATGGGGGAGGGGCAGCTTAGTTTGGACTACCTCTTAACGAGCACGTAATTACCTGCACATACGCAGTTGATGTGATCCATTAATCATAGTGTTTTGGGGGTTTTGCTAAATGACAGCTGTTTTCTGACCAGAGTGATTCCAGTGTTTCTGTCTGTCTGTCTGTAATTGACAGGAAACCACCCAAACAATAGTTCACCGTAGTAATAATGATGAATGGAATCATCGAAAGCTTGCGCCTAAAGGTCATGCAGCAAACTTGAAATTAAATTGTTGTACTACGATACTTCTCCTTTTGATAGAAATGGCACTCATCAAAATTAAAACTTTTTGGTTGACATATAGTATAATTGAGAACACTTACAAAGTATTCAATAGCACTTCACATTCAGTGTTTTAAAGTTCAATGGAAATCTATGGATAGGACTTGGCTGATGAATCAATCAGAGATTCCTCATTGACAGATTATCCATTAGAATTTTATTTGTACAGTTTGCTGAATATACGCTCCAAGCAAGACACCAAAGAAGAAGAACAAGCAGCAAGAAACGGTGTTTCAATGCTGACAATATGTTGAGCATAATTCATGACAATTTCCGTGAAAATGACCACACTGTGGCAGACACTAAAGGGGCCTCTCATCCATGGGACCAAGGCATCATATATGGGCGATCCCAGATGTTCAAGTTTAAAGTTATTTGTTGGTGTTTCTTTATTTAAGCATTAAACTCCTCCACGCCTCCACCATCTTTTCTCGGCAAATTACCACAACATGATTGAAAGTTACTAGCAAATCAAACTTAATAATTGAAAGGAAATACTATATTGTTGAGAACCTATTTGATGACTCTGAGAAATTGACCGAATTTCAACAAGATTAATTAGAGTTTGAAAAATATTGACGAAATTACTAATAAATCAGACAGAAACTTCAAAAATAATCCACATACACAAAAAAAGGCATTCTGGAATAAAGGATTTAAGTCATAAAGAATTTATCCAAAGATGTCCAATGATCATCATCATTTCCATATCTATCTTTCAGTTACTCAACTTTATTGAAATATGTGTTAATCTCAACTTCCACATCCAGCTCGTCAGTTGGGAGTTAGACAGAGCACAATGAACAAGAACACATTGCACTTGTAAGGCTGTTTGAAAAGAAAGAGGCGTGACCATTTTGAAAATACCAAAATAAAAAAGAAATTTTTAGCAAATGAACTTGAAAGAGTTCCTCTCTTTGGTGTTCAATACCAAACACTTTGAAGTAGGATGAGAGCTAGAAGGAGGCAAGTCCAGAAATAAGAGGTCAGTTTGAAGATGAAACATGAGGATGTTTTCAGTGACTCACCTTCATTCTACCCCCTGGGAACTTCACATCATTGTTCGTGTGTCGATCCAGTGTTCAGCCTCAGTGGGCTGTTGAGCCACTTAACAACAGAAGTGTATGAAGTGTGTGTTTTGGCCATGTGAGGCCTTGTGTCGGACTCTCGTGTGCTGGATTCTCACAGTGTCAGTGCTCTCATTTCACTCAGGTTTCATCTCAGCATTTCAATCTGAGCTCCAGTTTATAGAAAAGCACTAATCCCTCAGATTACTGTCTCTTTGGTCTCTCTTCAAAAGGGAAGCTACTGACTTGAAGAAAGAGACGCATGCCACTGACCATATGGATAAACAGTCAGTTATATTCTCTGCAAAGAAACAGTATCCTCCTCCAATATGGGAACCAAGAGTGTGACGTGATCAGACATTCACTTCAATTGAAACCAGTGAAAGCAAAGAACTGTGAGATAATTAAAACTCTGATCTTATTTTATTTGTATTTTGAGTTTTATGTAAAACAGTATAGCGGATTCCCCCATAAAACTCTAATCAACACAGATCATCCAGAAATGTACTAAATATTCTGTACTGAAAATGAACTAGAATTCATTAAGAATTGAAAATGGAGCCAAAAATAGAATCAAAAAAACATTTAAAAAATGTTTTCAATAAAGATTCCATCAGAAAATCATTGAAAATCAGGAGTGAAAGAAATGCAAAAAATATTTTCAGTTCTCGATGAATAAAAAAAAAAATTGGACAAATTAACATAATTTCAACTACTATCTATTTGACAGCCTAAAAATTGTTTGAAAACATGAAATTGGCTTTATTAAACATGTAGATACTCATACAGTACACATACATATATGATGACACACAGTGATGTGCAGTCAGTAGAGGCAGGTGAGACCGGGCCTCACCTGGCATCATGGAAAGAAAAAAAAGTAAAATGAAAAAATTATTTCAATGGTTCTATTCAGTGATTTGTACTATAAAATTATTTTCAACCTAACTTCACAATTTTCAGTCATTTTTTTTTCAAAATCACTGAAAAAAAAAGCGTTTAAATATAAAGAAGATACATGCGGTGACACAGCAGCCAGCGGAGCCCGCTATGGATTGCGCAATAACTGCGGTGCCATGCAATGCAGCTGTGACCATATTGCCGTTTCTGTGGATGACACTATTAAAATTTTCAAACACTTCAAGCACTAATATATGAACTAAATTTCCATACTTTTGCTGATGTGTATAACTTTTTTCGTCAACAACCGTAACGTGTTTCTCGTGCCGAGCGATCATAAAGCGTCAGTGAAGACACACTAAGTGAGGCACGCAGTGACAGGGCCTCGTAGTAGGGGGCACTGGCAATCCCATAGATCCTTTTTACTACTCGGCTAAAGAATAACTGAATTTGCAATAGCAAGCTACTGTAAACAGTTAGCAAGTGAAGTGCAGCCATCCAGTTATTTTTTCCTCTGGCTTGGCTTTATTTCCAAAATTGGGGATTGCATAGCTAAACTGAAAGAATTTTCTAAACTGGACTTTCAGTTGAAGCAGGAGATAATAAGTAAGGGAAGACCGGCGCCGGCGCTAACGGATTTGCTTCAGACTAGGAGACGGAAGACTCGGTCTTTTCAAAGGGAGTGGTACACTCTAAAAGGCTGGCTGTGTGGATGTCCAGTAAGAAAGCGCCTTTTCTGCTTTTCCTGCATTCTTTTCTCAACTTCTGACAATGAAACATGAGCGGTCGGCCTCTCGCATTCAAAGTCAGATTGCGCTAAGAACATTTGAGATGTCAAGGATAGATTTGGCTTTGAATGAACAGCAAAGACTCAACATCAGCATCCACAATGCTAAGGTAAAGGAAAACCGCTCAGCGCCGCTCAGCGGCGTGTGGACTTCATTTATAAGTAAATGTAAGAGATAATAACGTTTTTTTTTTGTGCTTTTTTCTATGCTACAGTTTGTATATGTAAAGAATTCTGATACGATATTTTAAACAAAACACGCTGTTGCCAATAAAATCGTGAATAACCTACTCCGTAGGGCTCATATGTTTGTAAATCTGACTGATGACGTCAGTGCCTCGCCAGCCATGAACCTCACCGCATGTCACTGATGACACACCCACAGAACATAAACATACACACACATACACATGCACATACACATGCACATGCACATGCACATGCACATACACATGCACATACACATACACATACACATACACATACACATACACATACACATACACATACACATACACATACACATACACATACACATGCACATATGAATACATTTTCAATTACAGATGCATCCAAACATTGGGAGTAATTATCATACTTCTACATTTTATCAATGTTTGCTTTTTAAATGAATGCTGTTGTTCAATAATCTCATTCCTATTTTTCATTTTTAAATTCAATTTTATTTTATATTTTGACAAACTATGATGTTCAACGGGTGTCATAATGACAAAGTGGTTAACACGTCTGTCTCACAGTACAAAGAACCCTGGTTCGATTCCAACAGGGGAACTTTCTGCATGGGATTTGATTGGTTCTCCCAGTGTCTGTGTGGGTTTCCTCTGTGTTCCCCCACAGTCTAAAAACATGCAGCAGGTTAATTGGAAATTGCCCAGATCTGTGAATGGTTGTCTTTCTCTATATGTAACCTGCCTCTTGCCCGATGGCACCTGGGATAGGCATACATGTGTTTATGCCGCACCTGGAATATCTGCATTATTGCTTTGAGTCTTCATCGTAATCATTCTCTGAACAACCAGTTCAACACCTGAAATGATACATGACACATTTCAGAAATCTGTATTTATTACTTGAGAGAAAATAAGCAAATAGACAAAACACCACAAAAATGCTCATTAAAGCTCAATTCAAGACTTTTCAAGCGACACCCAGCCACTGACAAACAGCTATAGACTCATGTAAGCAAGTTTCTAGTTTTCCCTGTGCGAAAAGCCTGAAGCTTTGTCTTTCAATCAGAAGGAGCACTTCTAAAACAGACTGAAAGACACTATGACAAGTGAAAGCCCTTTCAACAATAAAAAGTATTGCCAGTCAATCTGCAGTATTAAAGTGAAAGTAGGTTTATACACAGTGAAATAAATAATAAAAAGAAACTACATCTGTTACACTAAATTATATTAGATTACACTTCACTATATTACATTACATTACACTCAACATTATTGTTAACAAAATGTAGTTTGCATCGAACCAGGAATGCATAAACAGTATGGTAAGAATGTGAATGTACAAATAAAGTACAGTACACAGTACAATCCAAAGGAAATGCACACTAAAGTAATGCATTGAGAGAACAATGTTTTCCTCTAAGATGCCGTGGGTTACCAATATCATGTTGAATCACAGTGTAATAACGAAGTGAATTACCAGTCATCTCAAAAGTGTGCTAAAGTATAGCGATTGAGAGCAGGAACTCAGGATGAGACTTTCTGTGCTTATTTTATCTTTTTACTTAAGTCACAAATACTGTTTAATTAAAGAATGAAATGAAAGTAGTTGAAGGGTAAAATGGAAAAATGTCGATAAAAAGTTAAAGGATGACAAGAAATGTTTAAATGTGAATGTGAGTGTCAGCTCAGTACAGCTGTGTCAATTTTTTCCTGATTCAATATTGTCATATGTATTGAACATTTTGTATTTCATATTAGTCACAAATTAGGTAAATGCTTGTTTTTTATCCACCATCTTACTTATTTCTCAAGTTTATGCCCATGACAATAAAAAAAATAAATCTCAGAAGGTGGGTGAGCAAATATATTTGTCATGAATTTAATAAAGAAAAATCACCAGATGGGGGGCCTCCAAATGTTCTTCCCCCTTACAAAGACCATCAGTGACATTAACTGTGTTGAAGCTCTGTAAATTAATACCCCCCAAAAAACAGGAATGTTCAAAATTTACATGTGGTCTGCCTGGTGTAAGATTCTTTTTTTTCCAACAGACACTTTTCACACAACAAAGCAACAACAAGGGTGATAGCGCTGTTATTTTTTTCATGTGTAATTAAAGCTGCATTGATGCATATATGTGTGACTGTGTGTGTGTGTGTGTGTGTGTGTGTGTGTGTGTGTGTGTGTGTGTGTGTGTGTGTGTGAGATGTTTAGACCTTTACTCAGCTGAACTCAGCAGATGATGAGTGTATAGGGTTCCTCTCCACTTGTAATTGAGTCCAGACAGCAGCTACAGCACTTCACTCTGAAAAGAAACTTCCGCTGCTGTGGAATGTACCTGCACGTCATCACACAGCCTGACACACACACACAAACACACTTTCTCTGCCTTTTTCATCCACACACATACAGCCATGCTACTCCTTTGGGTTTATTTATACAGAGGAATGGCTGAGATCAGAGAAGGTGTGTGTGTGTGGGTGTGTGTGTGTGTGTGCGTGTTTGTGTGTGTGTGTGTGTGTGTGTGTGTGTGTGTGTGTGTGTGTGTGTGTGTGTGTGTGTGTGTGTGTGTGTGTGTGTGTGTATGCACACAAGTGCTGTGAGTAAGAAAAAGAAAGATAGGGAGAGAGAAAGAGAAAAAGAAAGAGAGAGAGAGATCAGGAGTCTGACCGACTGACCTACAGTCTAATTATGTATCATTATCAGGAGACACAAGCCGATCTAAATTACTACAACTGCTCCCATTCACATAGACGGATTACACTCAGCGTGTGCATGCACACACGTATGCAGAAAATGTTGCCCCCCATTTCAACACTTAAACAAATATAAATCACATGCCCTCTTCGCAGAGAATTCCTCCTCACATTCCACAACAGCAAAGGTTTTCCACAAGACTGGGAAGAAACACACCCAGGGATTGGAAACTTTGATAATATATACCCATAATTTATAATCAATTAGAAACTTCAGCCTTTAGCGAGTAGCATGTTTAGGCTACAGCAGGGACTTTTAACCAGCCCCAACCTATAACTGTTGATTGCTGCTACCTGGTTCCTCTCTTGTCTCACAATAAATCTATGGGGAGGTATCAGAGCTGAGGAGCTCAGTGAAAGTAGCTCTGAATACAACAGCCTCATAACCCCAATACCTACAGTGACCTATTAAACTGAAATAAATTATAGTGAGGCCATGTGATCAGATATAATCCATTGAGATAACCCTTTGCGTGTTTGGTCATTTGTGTGAGGTCCAGTAATCTTTCTTTCAGAGATGTCTTGCTTTCAAATGTTACAGAAGGTTTATCTTTCATGTGGAATCTACCTTCTTTTTTGATATTTTTTGGGAAGTTTTTTTTTTGGTTTTGATATGACTTCTTCCAGACTTTATAAGCCCATTTTAATCAATAAGATTATTTTAGATTTTTTTAAATGATATGATACATTTCCATTAATTATCAGGATACTTATTTTGTAATTCCTTGATTTTTATCAAAATGATCTATTAAAAAACTTAAAAACTCAAAACAGGTTATTTGCAAAAACGAAAATCTCCCCCAATGTACAGTGGACATTTACATTTTGGGAACATGGACATCCCTGGGCTGGGCTGGTGTCTATTACTCTAAAACCAAATGAGGCATCACAAACCTAAATTGTCTCCATGAAAAAAAAATCTGATCACAAACATTAAATGTTGGAGGGGTTAAATCCTCTCTGAGTCCTGGATTTCAAAACCTGAAGCTTGCTCTTGAAATGGGGTCACTTTCATGTGTGGTTCAGTCCAAAAGGAAATATTCAGAAAGCTTTTGTGTGACATTTGGAGAGTATGTGTCCTAATTGTTAAATTGCAGTAAATAGCCTCAGCTCCAAAGTACAGTAAGCTCAGTTAAAGCTTCTCTCTGCTTGAGTTACTTTTCTTCATATATGAGGCAGTTTAGAATATTGACTGCCATATGTGGATGTTGAGGCAGCTTCCCTGAAGTGATAGCTTTTGTGTAATACTGAGAATTAACTGCTAACCCTGCAGCGATTTGCAGCATCTAGAGATGAATTTCCACAGGTATCTGGTGCGTAACTTGCCAGCTCATGAAATGAATTCATGCAAAAAGCAAGGATTTGTCCAAAAACATTTGACCACAGCACAAGTGTCTGCTGGAAAGCATCAGCAGAGGTACTGCACTGCATGGAGTCCTGCAATTGCTGAGCATTCATCACAATACAGTCTAGCAGAAAGGGTGTAAATCGACATGCAGTGATTTCAAAATGAAGCCATATGAATGATTTTACAAACCAAAGAGGTTGTAGAAACTGATAACTGCCTGAAACAGAACTTTTTGCACCAAAAAGGACCTCTGTAGTGTCACATGCTGTTTGGCGGTCACTGCAGGGGCTTGCATGGTTAAGTTCTAAGTTATCAAATTCGTCATCAGCAATGAAACGTGTTTATTTGACTGATTTTGTGTCAAACTAGCATGCGTATCCAACAACTAGCACTCAAAAAATGAGGGATTCCATATTATTTATATAGAGATTGACATCATGTGTTGCTCCCATAACCAGCAACTACCCTTACAATGATGACTGAAAATCTTTACAGAGATCATGGGAATATGCTGGCCTGACATAAGTTGGATACATTTTTAGAAACTGTCTCTGGCACAACTGGAGTTGATTTCGATCTTTCAAGTTAATGCAAGGTTAAAGAAAACAACAACACAACAACAACACCAGTAAAGCCAATAAAGCCACTTTGTTAGGTTTCCTGTGGCATATTGGTTAACAAATTGGTTAACAAACAACACAAATAAATCAATTTCTTAAAAAGCAATCAAATTCATTGGCCTCAGGAGAACAGAATGGATATATTTTCAAAATATGACCAAGGTCCTTATATTGTTTTCCTCTGTCATGTCAGATCACCAGTTTTAATACTTCCTCTAAGGTCCTGGTAATACAGTGACTTCAGCTGTGTCGAAAAGTTGGGCATTATATATCGTTGGTTTGAACAATAAGGTCCATAAGTTGGGTAGCTTCAGGGCACCAAATGCTCTTTGAAATAATTAGGTTCAATTGAGGCAACAAATCTACTTCGTTGTTATGAAAAAAATAAACCTTGATTTATGTCAGGAAACAAAACCTAGAGCAACATTTAATTTATGGAATGAAACAACAGAGAATCACAACAGCAATATTATTACCATCATCAACATGGGCATCTGTCCAATTGTGACATATGGATGGTGCAATGGAAGTTTCCAAGAAACTGGTAAGATAACTTCACATGAAAAAAGAGGATAAAAACACTCTGCACCTCTTTCCTGAGATATACAGCTGTGCTTCAGTCAAGCAAATACACACACACACACACACACACACACACACACACACACACACACACACAGCCTGATCTGTCCCAGCTTTAAACCTCCCTCTGGCCGGGTTTTCTCATGGACCACTGATATGTGTAAGCCAAAAATTGGAGGTTGACACCAGAGGAGGAAGTCCTTCTCTGAACACCCCTACCACCACCAGCAGCACCACCAAAACTGACCCAATATGACATTTTCTCTCTCCTTGTGCATGGTATTTCAGGATGTTCCTCATGTGCAGAACTATGGCTGCAAAAATAATAGCTTCTAACCAATATGAAAGCTATATGAAACCTTATTGGATCTTTCTCTTGTTTCACTGTACTTTGTTGAAATGCGTCTGATTGTTAAAGCAGAATGAGTGAGGAGCCAAGAATTATGGAGTGATTCTAGAAAATATGTAAGTGTTGAGAAAGCTCTGGCACAGCTCTGTTCATTCTTAGTTACTTGGAATTTGACCCCCTCCCCTCCCAAAAAAAAAAAAAATCTGGTGAACCCTCAGGATCTTTGTTCAGTAGAACCTTGAGGGCTTTTCCGGGAGCCCTTATGGGATTTCTATTAGGTGGGAAAGTGGAGATGTTTACACCATGGAGCCTTCAATAAGCTGCCTTGAGAGTTCAATGAGATGCTTTATCTGTGGTGACCTCAAGGGTTAGGAAGAGATTCCACACCATGTTACATGAATTGGCAGATCTTTTTTTCATAAAGAATTATTGAAGTTATTGGAAAATGTGTGTTTGGATAAAATCTGTATCATGATATTGATATTGTTTAGTTTGCAGCAAGGAGCTTCGGAAACAGCCGGCCACTCTGTCTCTTTGTCCTGACAATAAACATTCACATCTCTGGATTAAATCTCGAAATCACTTAGCCTCCTCAACCCTCCTCAAGACTCCATCCACGTCAATTTTTGAAATAAAGAATGGAAACACTGGGGGCCAGTACTTTCATGTTCATTCACGGTGGAGTGATGTTTCTTTTTTGTTTGCACTGAATGTTCAGTCTGACAAGTGAATTGGACTGTCAAGTCGTTAGTTCAAATCCTGATTAAACCGGAAAAAAGAGTGAGAGGGGCGTCACTTTCCCCCGCGGCTTATTAACCGGCAGCGGGCTGTTTGTTTTATGTTTTTTTGGAACCGTCTTTGTAATTCGCTCTTTGAGCTCCCTGGTTAGGCTGCAGCTCAAGTGAAACTTATAATTTTTTATTTCGCCCTTTTTAGATCAGGACTTTTCCTTCAAAATCGCAGGCACATTTCGCTGCTGTCTTTACTAAGTAAAAAAAAAATATATATAATGACAAAGTGAGTGCTGATAATAGTGACACTGCTTGTTCCTGTCTAAACATAAAGAACAGTGTCATTATTATTGTTGTTAACAATAACTTCAAACGAAGTATTTTTTTTAATGTTAATATTTTCTATATTGTTATTGTTTAAAGGCGATGTGCCCCACTGTGTGGAACTTTTGCTTGATCTATTTTATTTATTATATTTTGATTTTTACCTTTCATGCTTTTATTTTGCCTTCTCGTTTGAGAAGTATGAAAACAAAACGCGTTCCAGCGTAAACGAATGCAATGGGAACAATGGAACAAAAAAGGATTTAGCAACCAATAGATTTATCAACCAAGTCTAATTAAAAAGCCTTATTCTATACAGCCTATTTTACATTTGGAGAAAATGCAGCAAAAAATATATGAATACATAAAATCAAATACACGATGTCATGTACTTCGGAATGTTCCACTTCGAATTTGAGACAAAACATATATTTATTTGTAAAAAAATGAAAAAAAAAATGAAAAAAAAACTAATATTGGATGGCTCTTAGAGAAGTCGTTATGTTCCTCTTAAAATCAATGCATATATGTATAACGCAAAGACATTTTAAATCTGGAAAAAGAAACAACACACGGATTAAAATCCTGAAATTTGACTGCCACGCCGGCTCTCACCGTGTGTCAGTTGGAATAATACGCGGATATGCCATGATGCGCGCTGGCTTGGGTATACAACGCTTTAACAACGACAACTACAAGATCATTATTATTATTATTATTATTATTATTATTATTATTATTATTATTATTATATCATTAGAAGAAGAATAGATTCATCCACTCATCGTCTTATCCTGCACTCAGGGTCGCGGGATGCAGGAGCCTTTCCCAGCTGTCATCGGGCGAGAGGCGGAGTACATCCTAGACTGTTCGTCAGTCAATCGGGGCAATTTTTTCCAACTTACAATATTATATAATTTGTTTTAAATTGTGAGTCTATGGTTTAACTTGTGTAATAATAATAATAATAATAATAATAATAATAATAATAATAATAATAATAATAACAATAATGATAATAATACGCGTGTTGAAAATTGGCACTAAGAGCAACTTCGAAACATTTTTGTTTGAAATATGAGGTAAACCTCCGCGGAATAAATCCCAGTGGCAAAAACACGACGATCTCGCATTACTCTTGACCTTGTAGTCTAATGGTTGCGTGCGTGGGTTTGCGCGAGCGCGCCCGCGTGCCATGCAACAGACCGAATAGGGAGGCCCATTGACATTAAAGAGAAGTAAACAGAGCCAGCAGACGAGTGTGTGTCCGTGTCTATGTGTGTGTGTGTGTGTGTGTGTGTGTGTGTGTCCGTGTCCGTGTGTGTGTGTGTCCGTGTGTGTGTGTGTGTCCGTGTGTGTCCGTGTGTGTCCGTGTGCTTATACGTCGGTCCGTGCGTAGGCTGGCGGAGGGTGGAGAGAAGATGACCGGGTGATGTCGGGGTCGGTCATTGGTCCGTGGAGGCAGTGAAGTCAGTTTCTCCTCCCAGGTTGTAAAGATGACGTAGTACAACCGTCCCCCCCTCCCCCCCACGGCCGATGCTGGCTTTACCGCAGCTCAGTATCCGCTCGCCGTGGGTTTTGACCCTGTGCCTGCTCACATCGGTCATGTCGCGCTAACCGCCTACTAAGAGCGAGGATGAGAAGCCGTACAGAGAGGGAGATCGCACTGTGAGTCTCCCCGGGGAGGGAAGCGGAGACAGAGGGTGGAATAACTTCGAAGTGGTGGAGGAAGTGGAAGAAGTGGGAGAAGAGGAGGCGGCGGGGACTATGTCTTAAGAGCAGTAGGGAGTTGTGTCACCGAGAGCCGAGCGGCCTGCACTGCAGCGACACGCAGCACCCACCCCGGGGCGCGATCGAGGTTGCACGGAATATCGACTGCCGAGCTCGGGGCGGGCGCGGAGTTCGGGGCCCGAGGCCGATGTGGAGGTTATCAAGCAAGATGCAAACATCTGCTCCGGACAATCCTTAAACGATCTCCAGAGCCTGCAGCATTGCATGCGTGCGTGTGCGGGTGTGTGGTTGCGTATGTGCGTGCGTGAGTGTCATACTGTGTTGTCACTATGAGTCTGGTGTCAGGCTTCCCGCACCACACGGTCATGCACCACCACGATAGCCACCACTACTCCCTCCACGCTGCTGCCGCGAGTCGGTGTCACGAGGACACCGGGGCCCCTCCGTACTTCACTAGCTGGCTCATAAGCCACGCGGATATGTCCCCTACCGAGTACAGCCTCGCGCCCGGCTACAGCCCCGAGTACCATGGCAACAGCAGCGGAGGGACTACCGGCGGTTTGGACCCGCACCATCACCACCATCACCACCACTACGGACCCGCCGGCTTGGTCCCGGGCGGGAGCACCATCTCCGTGAACGGAGCCCCGGTCGGTATGCACCACCACCACCATCACACACATCCCCGGACCGTGAAACGGAGACCCACGGCTAACCGTAAGGAGAGGCGGCGGACCCAAAGCATCAACTCGGCCTTCGCGGAGCTGCGGGAATGTATACCGAACGTTCCCGCCGACACCAAGCTGTCCAAGATCAAGACGCTACGATTGGCGACCAGCTACATCTCCTACCTGATGGACATCTTGGACAAGGATGGGCAGCACGGAGACACGCAAGCGTTCAAAGCCGAGCTGAAAAAGACTGAGGCTCGGGAGGAACGGAGGAAGAGAGAAACGGTAAGAGGAGCTGCTTGCGCACGGAACTTTCACCGAGTTTGTTTCCCCCCTTTATTCCCTCTTTAAAGCACGCGGCTTCATTCAAGGTCAGCATGGAATAACTTATAACTAATTTCGCCTAGTATCTAATTTAACCAGTATAAATGTGACTCGAAAGCGTGTTAAATTCACCATGGTGAATATCTTGAATTCGACCCGGAAAATGTCACTAATTCCTAATAATCTGAATGAAACATTAAAAACAATTTCATTAAATTTTCCTTTTTTGTTTTAATTGAGCTGGATTAATTTACGTTGGAAAGCCGCTGCCTGAAGCACTTCGCTACCAAGCGCAGAAACACCGTGCAGCCTAGCATCGTGCTAATGGTGATAAACTCTTTTAAAGTGATCGGAATTTACAGCCAGGTTTCCCGCTCTTGTTTTATCTTGATTGGTTTGTTAAATTCGCGGCTTTCACGGAGAGGTTAAAAAACAATTATTTATTGGTCATCGCGACAATAAATATCGTGGCCTGTGATATTTATGTCCAGTGGTTGAGGGCAGGAGGTCACAGCTGACAGTAAACCTCGTCTGCAGCAGCTAGTTAATTCAAATCTACACGGAGCTTCAACATTTTCCACATTTTATCGTGTAATTTGTCATGTATTTACTGAGATCAGACAGTGCAATTTGTGAAAAATCTGCCTCTCCAGAATAGGGCAAAGTGACCTTCACTGAGATTGTCTGGTGTGACGGCTAGGATGGGTAAATAATAGGCTATCAATTTAAAAAGGACTACAAGTCAGTTTCAATCGTGTCATTCACATAGTTGGATAGTAAGAACTTAGGACTTGATTTGTGAGTGTGTGTGTGTGTGTGTGTGTGTGTGTGTGTGTGTGTGTGTGTGTGTGTGTGTGTGTGTGTGTGTGTGTGTGTGTGCGTGTGTGTGTCTTCCTTTTAAAGTTTTTAATATCATAATACATAGTTATAGGTATATTATGACTATCTACATTTGTATATAGAAATAGCATTTTGTATAGATGTGCATGTATGTTCTTTTTAGTTGGCATCACATGTAACTGAAAGTTAGCTGTATGATTTGCAGATCTATAGCTTATTTCTAGCCTTAATGCCTTCAGCGTCTGCAACAGGAATCTGAGAGTGTCTTATATTTTCATTCAAAAATCCTCTTCACAACAAGAGCTTGAGTGGATAAAGTGAAACTGAATTGTTTTAATATATTTGATTCTGAGAATCTATGTATAGAACAGATTGAAATTTAGAATTAATCAGGTGTCTACAAAATCCATATTAACAATTAATTTTCACTGGTAATGCGAGCCTAATGATATGGGCTCTATGAGTGTCTTAAAAGGGAACATTGAATACCTTATTCAATTACTTGTTTTATTGATATGCAAATTCTTGCAACTACGCATGTAGACTATAATCTTCAGTTAAATCAATTTTACAGGCACAACGTTATGTTCTGGGGACTGGTTACAGGAGGCTAGCAGCTAATAACAGTCAGTCTTACACAGGGAGGGAAAAAAGAAACCGGCAACACAAGCATTTCCTTTGCAGGGTCACATACACACAAATGGCGGGTAATCTTATAGCCCCATTTATGTGGGGAAGGAATTTAAAAAGCAAGTGAAGCACATGGAGTGACTGCTGAAGAGAGAGTGGAGAATCAGAGAGTAAACACTAAAATATAGGTGTTTACTCATTCTTGAACACTTAAACCATCGATCACTGAGGATGAAAAAAAAACTCCCTGTTGAGCTGAGTCAGAACATTTAACACAATATCCAAGGAGAATGATCAAGTCTTTATAAAAGTGGAGCCAGAAAATTGGTCACCATTCACAGACAGCTTGGAGCCAGGAGGGGCTCGGTTCAGGCATACAGACCCACCGCCATTATTCTACACGTTCTCTGATTTGTTCTCGTAAGCAGCTGTGTGATCCACATACATTTTTTTTCACATGCAAAGACGGCAGTTGCATATTTACAGTTAGCTCCTTTCGGAAGATTTCAACTTCTGATCAATCATATCACAAACTGTATCAAATTTGTATTTTGATTTTTTTCAAATCACAATTTTCCACTTAGTATTTTATTTAAAACTGTCTGTATCAGATGGTTTATTTTATTTTATTCAGGCATATATCCTATTGATGACCTGTAGTCAAAGGTCACGTCTGAAACATTCTACTCACAAACTACGCTGGTAATTGCATGCTTTCACCTCCATATCTACACTCATCTGGTGGTTTGCTGCAGAGAAAACAAGACCATATATAAGGAGGAAAGAATAGAAGAGAATAGAGGAGAGTAATTATTTCCTGTCTTTTGCCCAACGTGCTGCCTATAGGAAGTGTGCTGCATAATTGAAGCCAGAAAGCTAGTTTTCCACACATTTCAAACCAGGATCACTAATAGGAGGAGTGGTAGTGCTGCTAATAACTCATGTCAGCCTTTTTTGCCCTGCATTCAAACACTAATGTATATCACAAGCTGTTTGTTGACACTCTTTCTCCATTTCAAAAGTGCTTTTAGGACTAAAGCAATGTGAAGGTAGCACAGCTCACTCTGCTGACCCAACGGTCTTGTCTCAGCCTGCAAGAAAGACATGTAAAGAGGTATTAATGCGAATTTAAAATAAAATGATTGCATTCTATCGTTGCATGCAATTTCGCATTGCATCAGTTTATCTTCTGCTAAGGGCAGGATATGCATTATCAATAAGACCATACCATTTTGCTCTCTATTTTAGATGTATGCATGAATTCATGACACGTGATAATTAGTAAAATCCCACACTTTTCTTCACTAATTCTTGATTAATGTTTACGAAGACCCCTTCGCAGAACGTGAAAGATCTGCATCCCCAGAGTCACTCACGATTACTTTAATAATAACCGAAGCCTTTTCTTTTAACTATGTCGTTAATATAGGGAACAAATACATGATCGCATCTGACTGCTTTCTATGCTTGTTCTTGGTGGCATCCAGCTCCCCTGCGCGACCTCGTGAACAAGCAGCAGACGCAAGGCTGAAATTAGACGCGGCAGCGCTGCTGTGACAGCCTTTGCAGACACGGTCGCAAACACACAAGTCAACCAATGGCTGTGTACTCGCGTAAAATCTATGCGCGAACCCGGGGAGAATTCTGGGATTATGTGTGCGCGCCCGTGTGCGCACACAAGCAAAGAACTTCAAGTCAGTCCACACACGGCGGGTGTGGGGGGGAAAATATGTTGCAACGATAGAGTCCTAGAGCCCGCTGATGCCAAACGCATATCAAAGTATTATTTTGCCTTTTTGTAGGATATTTAAAATTCGATTGAATTTTATAGACTTCGTCACAGTCCAGTCAGTTCATGGAGTTGCCAATAATGGATAACGATAATGCCAATAAAGAAACATAAAGTGTAAGAAAATGAATCAATATACAGACATACTGAAACTTTTGCTTAGTTATCCGTATTTTAATTCATTTTTATAAACGTTTTGCGCAATGATGAATCAAAATCTCTGGCATTTCAAGATTCCAAAATAAAGGATTGTAGACTATGTAAACAGGCAAAAGACACCAAAGCGCAATGACCAGTATTTGTTCCGGTCGCCTCGAGAAGAATTTTCTTTTTCCGCGACCACTGTTTTTTTTTTAATCGTAATAAATCATCTCGCATTTGAACCAGCAACTCGCATAATAATCCTGGTAATAGTTGAAACGGCAATCATAACAGGCAAACCGCAAATTCCTACAAATCACATTTTAAAGAACGAATTTTACCGTATTTATTACTTTGACTTGCGGCGCTTGACTTGTGTTTCCAGTCGTGTATTGTTATCAGTAAAAAAAACGCGCGCCCACGCACACACACACACACACACACACACACACACACACACACACACACACATACTCACACACACACATACACACACACACACACACACATACACACACACACACACACACACACACACACACACACACACACACACACACACACACACACACACACACACAGTGACCCAGCCGAACCCTGCCGAGCTCGCTGCCAGTCAGGCGTATTTCAGCGTTATACGGCCCAGTGTGCAAATCACACTCGAGCTATTGACTTTGTCTCACACTCACGCTTGATCAGTGGAAGAACCTCTACCCAGAATACCCCGGCTGGAATATCACCAACAGGGCAGGTCCGTACAAAGACAGGATAAAATAGAGAGACTGATAAAATCAGCCCGGGGCATTATATTACGAACGAATCACTATCACCTTCCATTCAGTCGACCAGCTTTCCCCTGCAGAAAAATGTTTTTTCCTCTCTGCTTTTTATTTATTTATTATTCTATTTTACTCGAGGCCTTAAGACATCGATAACATAAGCTCCGATTGTTTTTTAAATAAAAAATATAACATGATACTCCCCCAGACACCCAACAGAAGACGCGAGTAACGTTTCTGCCTGTTGTTACGGTCCTCAGATGCTGCACAAACACGCTCTCTCTCTCCCTCTCCCCCACTCTCTCTCTCTCTCTCTCTCACACACACACACACACACACACAGACACACCATCCTCTGCTCTGCCACCTTACCTCTAAAGTGGATGACAGAATATCTATAGTCATAATTCTGATTTTAAAAAGTATCGGTACAGAGGAGTTTTACTATAAATGCACGCATTTTCAGTGCTGAAATCATGGACAACGCTGTTGTAATTTGTGTGACACGAACGAGATAACGGTTAGAAAACGCCATGCCCAGGTTGTCATTTTATTTCATAACAACTAATAGGTCTATTTCCTGATAATTAATATTATATTTTGTTTATAGATATTTGGTCTCATTGTAACTATAATTAAATTATTCATAATGTGTTATGGGATATAACACGGTTTGATATAAATCGACACTGAATCCGGACTGTTGTGTTGTTATCGTTATTGTTTTTGATGTTTTATTGCGTGGTGTTTTTTGCACATGCATTTAAACACGTCTGAAGCAGGTCATTCAAGATGAACTTGTATCTTATGAATGCTTAAAGACGTGGTTCTTGGAGAAACTTTTGTTCAACCTGGAAAAAGAAGATGCCTCGTTAGACGAATTCATCCACATTTCATTTGTAAATGCTTGGATTTAAGTATTTATTATTTACTCAGTTCTAACATTTCAAGCTCTACTTGTATGAAAACCACAGACACGAGTGACACCATAGCAATATCATAAATGTGCACTTTCCTGAAGATGACCGGCGTTGACCCGAGTCACGTGACTCGAATTCCACTTCGTAATACTAATCGTCAAAATACGACTCCGACTACTCCCACTACTAAAACAATTACTGCGACTGTTACTGTTATCATCATCATCATCATCATCATCATCATCATCATCAAGATTATTTTTTCATTATAAACAATAATAACAATCATGATAATAACCATGGTAACGCTACTACTAATACCAATAAGAAAGTCATAAAAAGACTCAGCAGGGGAAATATAATATACACGTATAAAAAACAATTACAATATCAATATGATCACTTTGTTATACTCGAGTTGTTCTGACGATGCACCTGGAAATCACGATTTCAGACGCGTCACTCGCCATCTTGACCCGGGCGTTGTATGAAAAGACTAACGACTCGGTCCCTTCCTCAAGCAGACATTTTGCGCTTGTTGTTAATTACAGCATTAAAAACTCTGAACAACGGGTAATTACACGGTTGTAACGCAAACGCCGCCTCAAACGTGGTCATGTCTTGTGTTCCTCAGGTGGAGGTCCCCAAGGCGGCGTCATCGTCCTCCTCCTCGTCGTCCTCGTCGTCAGCGGGAGACAAGAAGACGAAAGGACGCACCGGGTGGCCTCAGCACGTCTGGGCACTGGAGCTCAAACAGTAGCTCCGACCCCGACCGAAAGGACTGACGGACTGTAGCACACCGGGCCGCAGCTCGAAACGCGGCGGGAACCGTCTCGTCCACCGCAAGACGCGCAGGAAAGTGACGGTTGGTTAGACGCGGGGCCTCGAGAACGGAGAGCCGACAATACACCCCCTTTTCAACCGGAGGTATCAGACCGGTTTTGGAACAGTTTCCCGCCCCTAAGCGACCAGGTTTAAACCAGCGTTTTGAGGCTGCTCTTTACAAATAAGCTGCAACTCGGCCTAATTTTACTTCAGTCGTTCACAAGGTCTCTATTTAAAACGAGATAAACCTGATCTGGCATCACTGATCAATCAGGTGATTTAAGCATTTATTATAGATTGTACATATTACGAACGATTGGCTTCTGGTTTAAGTCAGGGTTTTTTTCTTTGTCAATTCTGTTGTCATTTAGTCGTTTGTGCTTTAACTTTAATTTAATTTTACTTGATGTATATATTTTCAAAACTAGTCCGTTACCAGGGAATAATTAGAAAATAAATTACGAGAATGCATTTAAAAACAACCACAGAAATGTAATTAAAAGGCAGAAAAATTGTTTCCCCTTGAAGAGTTATATTTAAAGGGGAGATGAACGGACCTGTTTGAGTCTTTCCAAAGCACTATCTTTATGTTCATAAATGCATCGACGAATTTAATTGCAACTTCAAATGTGTATATCTGTCTATTGTGCCTCTTAATTTCCCAACGTCCATCAGTCACGTCTTTCATACAAATTAGAAAAAGTTCGTCAATAACTTGGAATGAAATCAATAGATGCATGGGCACGATGTTTCTTCTGTTTTAATACAGAAAACACGTGACATGGCATCGCATTTCGTCTACAAGTAAATGCATAAAATGATAATGACAAAAGAATAAAAACGCGGAACACTTGAAATTTCTTTCAAACGTATGTTGCCAATCTCTGGTTCAAACACAAATTGCAGCGTTTCCACCGAAAATAAAAAAAAAATTAGAAAAAAAAAAACTCCACCCCACTCCCCCATTCCACTTCGCGTTGTCGCCAACCTGTCCAAATAAAAGCCCGCTAGCTCAGCCCGCCGGGGAAGAAGAGTAAACCCGCCTACCGGAGCCCCAGCCGGCCGACAGACACAAAAGCCGGTCAGAGCGGAGCGGGTCAGAAAAGCCCCGGGAGTCGGCAGACTAGGACTGCGGAGGAAGTGTGTCGGTGAGTCTCCTCCCGGTGCGTGGGAAGGGGGGGGGGGGGGGGGGGGGGGGGGGGAGAGAGACGGAGTGGCTCGGTTTTATTTAACGGAATATATTTATGTGCAATGCGGCCGTTCTCGACTCCGCGGAGTGACAGCGGACACTCAAGTGTGAAACTTTAAGGTGTTAGTTAAGTTGTATCTCTCCTCTTACATTCTCTCTTTTTTCGTTCCCCGCGCCAGTTTACCTTGACAATGTTGTGACGTCACGGCGACGCCGTGTTGTGGTGTGGAAACATGGGAGTCTAAATAATAATAGTGCTAAATGTGGGATGTACACAGTGTCATTGATTGAATAAACCAGGTTGCCTTGTGACGCATTTTCTGATTTTTTGACTCTGGGAACTTCAACAAAAAGTTCACACCAAAGTGATCGGCCATGAAGTACGGGGGACAGAAGTATCTATGAGTATATATGAACACATCATTCTGTCATATGGAATATTTGAAGTGAGATAGTTAATCGTATAAATCCGTCTTATACAGTGTATTTGAAAAAATCCATATAATACAGTGTATTTGAAATTAACTATTATGTATTAAGCAGCATTAAAACTGTTTTTTTTTTTATATTGAAGTATTTGAGCTCACAAAAGTATATGTATTAAGCAAGGTGGTATTGTAAACTAATTGGATCAAAGTGTTTAATCCTATGCATTACCTGATCTGATTCAGTAGCCAAAGTACTTGGGTTTTGGATAGTAAATCAATGTGTGAACACAATTACAGGGAAACTTGAATTGAAAGCTGAATGGTGACAGAAAAGTCAGTCAGTGATGATATTTCTCACTGCAAATTTTTCAATTATTCAGATATTCATGTCCATTCATAGTGCAATTTAAACTTTTTTGTTGTGGACATTGTATTTCTTCAACCTTGTTTTTTTTTTGATTTTTTTTTCTTAATGTTCCCCCATGGAGTTCCGTACATATGCCACTGTAAATGTCTAGTCCCCACAAAAGCAAAACTGGAACGCTTCAGCTTAGTTACATTATCAGACATTCTGAATTGTTTTAATAATGGCAAATGTGCTGGTTTCCAATCGTTTTGCATAAGCAAGTCAAAAAAACAGGAAAGAACTTATTTGACTACATGCAGAGGTATCTTTACTTCAAGACACATGTGTGAACAGGAGATGGGAAAAGAAAGATTTATATACAATCAGACTAAATATAAAAAAAGGGTTTTGTCTAAAAAAGACAGGCTCTGGTTTCAGAAGTTAGAAAGAGACACAGAGGAGCCTGAGCAGTTTATGTTATTGCCTGCTGATTATTTCAGTATATGGATTGTTTTGACTGTAAGGTCTGTAACCAGTGATTTAGAGGCCCGAGGCCACGTTTCCATTTTACTGAACACAATCATAGTTAACTGAAACAAGGATTGGAACTGTTGCTCTTTCCAAGTAGTGAATAGTAACTAAGTACATTTACCGAAGTACTGTATTTGATTATTTCCATGTGATGTAACTAGATATTGGTACTCAACTACATCAGACATCAGTCTGGCATCTGTAGTTACTAGTTACTGTTTCAAGTGTGTTTCTTGCAACCCCCCTACCATATTCAGCAAAAACATAGTTCCTCCAAATGTGTGACAAAGTGAAGGACTAAATGTAAAACTCTCCTCCTAGAGCTAAAGGAATTGTTTCATACCCTCTGGTATCAAGCAGAAGATATATCTTTGCCACTCATGACTTTTGATTGATGAAGGGTTCTTACAGGAGGAAAATGGTGATCTTACAGATAATTGAAGTATTTAAAATTACCTTTTTTTTTTATTTTGATACATTAACTACCACGAACTACATGTGTGCTTTCACTTCAGTGAAGACCTTTACTTATAATGTGGCATTAGTACTGATCATTTACTGAATTAAAGTCTAAGCACTGCTCAGGGAGACTCATTCTACTGAAGAGTTTTCCTTCCCTCGTCTTTTTCCTCTCAAATCCACTTTGAAGCCATAGCAACCAAGACAGTGTGGGTCTGCGTTTGATTGTCTCTCTCCAACGGCTGCGTCACTGGCTGTGTCACAAATGCAGCATGCATAGGTGCAAGAAGGTCAAGGTGGAATTATAGCAATATTGGAGCCTGCATTATTTATTGTATCACTTACAGATTATCATTTATTTGAGGCAACCCAAGCGCAAAAATGCTCTTGAGATAATTTCTCAAAGGATAATAACAATTCCCCAATAGAATCTCCTGTCTATATTTGGCTATATTTTTGCAGAGAAGTAGACACACATTTGTATGATGATCTGATTTGGGCTGATAAAACCCAAAACTTTCGAGGGCATTAAATATGGTAATTTGAAAGTGGCATGATTAATTTCTTCCAAAATTGAAAAAAAAAAGAGCACACCGTAGTTTAGATTATTTTCTCTTTCATAAGTACTCTGCATATACGTTAATAAGTCACTGATAGAATCTGTAAATAGTTAAGGCAAGGACATAATGGTAATAAATACATAGTCACTCAGGATTAGAGGTATCAGTGAACTTCTTTCATGGACCATCCTATGAACTTTTAAATCAGTTTTGTTTATACTAACTCATTTTATTTAATTAAATTGTATTTTTTGCAGATCAAGGTTATTTTCTTATCTTTTAAATTACTGCTGAATGTTTGTGGGATTTCTTGCTGATGCCACCTTGAAAGTAATTTACTGCAAAAATTCAAAGCAAAGCACCAAGCCTTTCAGGGTGAATTTTGTCAAGTTTAAGATACATTTTTTCACAAATTTTCTATCTATCAAGCTTTTCATATATATTTTTTGTGCTTTCAATGTAATTCCTCTGCAACCCCCCCCCCCAACATCAACAGAGTATTAGGAAATGTTTTCGTTATCATCTTGTTTTGCCGTCAAAAATCCTTTTCTAATTAAGTAACATCTGAGGCATTCTTTTTTCTAAATTTCTAATCTTCAATTCCTCAATCAATTCATGTTGTTTCCCGATTAATTTACAAACAGTTGAATTTTCTTACCGAAAAAGCGATAACCAAATGATTTGGCAGTTACAGATGGCGAACAGCCATTCAGCCACAATGTGCTCAAACACAGGCAAACATATGTGCAGGAGTGTGCAACATAATGCGAGCTGTGTTGGACATGGAGCAAGATGTTAGTTGTATTTGTGGACAACTGATAGATTTATCATGTTCTTTGCTGCCTGCCACGGACACGCCTGTGTGAGTCCTAAAAGAGATATTAAAACCCAAAGCCTCCTCACACTGGAAGAACCACCGAGGTGATATACGAACCACGCAGCTGGAAACTAAATACAAGTGCTGGGAAAGTGATTGCCTCTATTTCATAGCTGCCTCTACAGGAAGTGATGGGCTGGAATGCCTTTCTGATATTATCTAGCTTTGAGATTGTTTCTTGGATTTTGAATTTGGAGCCTTTATTTTTGTGGCTCACAAAAATGCATGAGAATGAAGGTACTCAAACTCAGTAAATAAATTATCTAGACAGGAAATCCTTTTGAAAATATCATCAGACTACTCTAGTTTTCTAAAACACAACCCTGAAAAAAAAATCTGCATGTCATTCCAAAATCAACATGAAACCAAAATTACATGAAAGAATAAAGTAAATATATACCCAAAGTTCAGAGGGGAATTCTTTGATAATTGCCAATAAATAACCAACTAATCTGTGAGTTTCTTGTCCTGAAAATCACCAAGAAATCAGCCCCCAAAATACATAAAAAAGACAAATAATGAGTGTGAAATCTTGTAGAATTCCACAGTATTTGTTATACAACAAAAAGGACGCCACTGAGAAATAGCAAAAATTTACTTAATGTCAGCCAAAAACTTAACAAATTTCCCCCCAAATCAGCTAGAAATTCTCCAGAAAAGTAGAATTAGTGGAAATCAACAATTAAGTAAATAGAATTCAAAATAACTAAGTAGGTGAGAATTAGCCGAAACCAATGACACCATACTAATCCAAAGAACATACAAGTCCTATTATCTTTCAGCTTAAACACACAATGGACTTATTGACATGCTTCATGTGTTCACATAGTTACAGTATCTGATGCAGATGGCAATCAGCCTCCCATTGATTAGCTTTGGTATGCTGATGGAAGGTGAAAAAAAAGAAAGAAAAAATCAGAAACAGTGCTTAAGAGGCTTTTGCTCGTCCTGACAGGGACTAACATGAGGCTTAATGGCTGGAGTCTGGCCTCGGGTGAGGACAAAAGAACAGATAATTAGCGAGAGAGCTGGCGTCTCATGTACAGATGACCCTGTGGTGACCCTCACACAGATGCACGTGCGCGCACACACACACACACACACACACACACACACACACACACACACATACACAGAATCCTATCGATGAGTCAGCTGTAGGGAGTGATGATGATTGTATTTATAGATTATTTTCTCCTATAAGACCCCTATAAGACATGTTCTCTTGGATCTTGCTGCTTCTTCTCCTTTTAATCTTTCTTCTTTTTCCTTGTCGGTTGAATCTTTGCTATACCACGTCACCTGCCAACACACTGATTCTGACCAAAGTCCCTCAACAAGAAATGGATGGCAAATATTCCCTTTCTTTGCAAACCTTTTTCAAGCAGAGCTGCCAGTCAACACCAGCTGGGCCGTATTGTCAATGTATGGCTTCGACTGAGCTCTAAAGAACAACAGAGATTATGCTATTATCAATATTCAATTTCTTTTGCACAATAATAAATCATGCTTATCATCATTTGTACTGAGAAATGTATTTGTTTGAAATTGCTTATTGATTACTTCTTAGTTTTGGGAAAAGACAACAAAATCCTCACAACATTACATCTTAGTTTACAGGACGCAATTCAGAAGTTTATCTATCTATCTATCTATCTATCTATCTATCTATCTATCTATCTATCTACCTACCTATCTATCTATCTATCTATCTATCTATCTATCTATCTATCTATCTATCTATCTATCTATCTATCTATCTATCTATCTATCTATCTATCTATCTATCTATCTGTCTGTCTGTCTGTCTGTCTGTCTGTCTGTCTGTCTGTCTGTCTGTCTATCTATCTATCTATCTATCTATCTATCTATCTATCTATCTATCTATCTATCTATCTATCTATCTATCTATCAAACCATCAAATGGTTCAAAATTAAAACAAATCAAATTAAACAAATGCAACTCAAGCTGTTTTGCGGAAAAAGATCAGCTTTCACTTTCACGTTCATATACAAAGTCATTTTACGTTTCCGTGGAGACACTCTTCATTTGTACAATGACATATTTTTTGGATTACATCGTGGAAAATGAACTGGCTCCATACAGTTTCAGACCGTGCAGGGAGTTTTAGGGAATATCTGCTATTATAAAGCCTGACATCAAAGGTGACCTAATTTGTAGTAGATATTAACTGATTAATTGATATTAAGAGTGACGCACCTGAGACAACGCCTGTATGAATCAGACTTTTCAGACTAGAATCACAAATTTAAAATTTTACACTAGAATAATAAGACTTGCAATCCTCTTTGTCACTTTAACACTAATGGTTTTGGAACTAATGGTTTTAGCACTCTAAAAACACAATATCAAAAAAAATCATCACAACCTATATTCAAAAAAACAAATTACGCAACAGCAAAATCGGGACTCAACATCTACGATGTCAGCCTTAGACTTTGCTCAGGATTTCTATAAAACATTGCAAAATATTGTCAACTATAAGTGGTTGTCAAGGTTCAGTTCGAAGTGGTACGTCCATAGAGTACGGAGATTTGACACTTACTTCAAGATATCCTCTTAATCCCTCTGTTAAAGATAAAAATATTGATCTCCGTAGGGGAAATTCCTTTGTCACAGCTGTGTAACAGTTATAATGTCAAAAAATGGAAATATAGGAATATAAATATCAATTGAAAGGCAGAAGACAGAAGGTAGACAAAAAAAATCCACAAATAAATAGGCAGCAGATAAATAGACAGCAGACAGCAGACAACAACAACAACGACAACAACATTATTGGATGGTGTTAAGACAATTAAGCTTTATGTGTTTGAGAGTTATCAAACTGTCATTAGAGCAAGCCAATCATATTATGACAGATAGACCATTGCCTCATAGATCACAGACGTCTCATATATTTCCTAAATGTAAATCTTTTAGTCTGCCTACTTGGACCACTGGTATCTGACTTTCTCCATAGATATAGAAGAAAGTCACATACAGAGCATAACATCAGTGTAATTTGACCACTGCATTTAACCCATCATGGATGAACCATGAGGAGAAGCCAGTAAAGGAATAGCGCCATGGGAGTTTTTAGGGGTTCAGGGTCTTGCTCAATGACACTTCAACAGGCTAGGAGGAGACAGGAATCGAACCAGGAATGCTCAGTTCCAAGGACGATCGCCCCAACCCTCTCAGCATCTGTGTGAGAAGAGACAGCATTTAAAGCAAATTTCAAAATTTCTCGAAACCGTACTTTTAAGTTTTGGAGCCAGAAATGTTAATTATGTGTAAGAAACCTGCATTTTCTTTAAATACAATAGATGTACTCAAATAGGGACAGAGGTTTAATACACTGAAGACAATGTTTTCAGCCTATTCACTTTATTAAAGGTTAATATTGCCACAGTGGAATAGA
>NC_141318.1:10095000-10232500 GCF_037954325.1 Fistularia commersonii
CTTGTGTGTATGAGTGCATGACCCACTCCCTGCATCTCCATGCATTGGACTTTCTGTCAATCATCACACCACCAAGGAAAACAAGTCTTCTTGCCTCTTTGTAATGTAATGTAATGTGACATTTTGATAAGTAGAAAAAATGTTTCTTGTCAATAAAGGATTTAATTATCTATGATGGGATTCAGTGAGAGCCCTGAACCAATTAAAACATGTCTAAGTATATTTCTTTAATTTTCATGTATGCATTCTACTCCCTGACTGATGCCGCCGACCAATGCCTCCCCCTGTTTTGTCAAAGACCTTCTGCAGACATACCTATCATATACATATTAAAATTAGAGTAAAAAGATTGTATTTTTGATTTCATACATTAACTTTTTGAAGAGTGAGGAGATAAAAAAGCGAGGTGCTTCATTAATTTATTGTATAATTTGTATATTAAATAGAAATTGTCAAAGAAATAACTCCAAGTTAGAGAGCAAAACACCCTTAAAGCAACTGGTCTCTATAAAGCATAGTCAGAAGATCCATACTAATGCAGAAAAAATTGATAAATCCAGTGAACTGATTCATCTTGATCAAAATAAAAATAAATAAATACATATCTAATTAACTCACTAACTATATAATAAAATATGTCAAAGCGGAAATGATAAGGATAGAAAAAAGAGAAACTGGTTATAATTGATGACAAATGCCTAATGAAATGTTAAAATAAGGAAATTGTGAATTAAAACATCGATTGAACCATTTTTTCTGAAGGAATAAAAAGGTGTATTCATGTCAGTACTGGAAAATATCTGGATATTAATTGAGTAATGTAGTTCCCTTATGCGCCCTTGCATCCACTCAACCAGCGACATATAGGTTAATAATAACATACCTCAGACACACACGAACACACACACACACACACAGATACACAGATACACTTATCTGTGTGTCTCCGTCTGTCTATCTAACTCTAAGTGCAGTCGACTGGTGGACTTGATAAATGGCTGAGGCTGGAATAGAATTTTTCCCTGCAATAATACCCAAACATCTGGCAGCTATTACTTCATGAAGAACCCTCCCCTTCTCCTGCTCTCCCTCCTTCCCTCAACCCTGTTCCTCATCTCCCGCCCATCTACACCCATCATTTCCATTCTCCCACAAGGAGGCGATGTTTCAAACACTTGTCATAATTAAGGTTAGTCTACAGATTATATCAAAAATGTTATTGTCTGAATCTCATTACCGATAACAAAATCCCTAAATGATCCCTAATGATCAAAATATAAATGCACCTACAAAATGATAAAACAGAGTGCTTGACACTGTCATTTTTTAAAACAATTATTTCATTAAACACTTTAATGGTAATGCACTGTATGTAATAGAAAAATACATATGTGGATTAATTTAAAATTTATTATGCACATAATTACATGCAATAATTAGTCACACATAAATAATACAAGTCTGTACAATATATATCATAAAGTAATGAAACATAGTGCTTTGCAATTTATTGATGTAGAAACAAACAGTGATATTTTATACAGCCGAATATAACTACAAAAGGCTATTACTCTCTATTTTCAAGTAGATCAATTTACCACCACATTCTCGAAATTATAATAGTAATTATGATGTCATTACCTACCAACCATCAAGAAATTGGTTATTTTTTCAGAAACAGTAGCAAAAACGACATGAAAAAAATGGTCAAAAATGTCTGCAGGAGTCATTTCAAGAATTAGCCAGGATATATGCAGAGATTAAATAAGTTACACAATATTAACTTGTATACACAAAAAGGAAAGGAAAATGAGACTTTAAAAGGGATAAAGTCAAAATTATATCACAATTACAAAGGGAATTGGGCTTAAACTAAAGTTCATCATCATGACGTTTCAACAATAAAGAGAATTTATGACATCAATTCAGAAAAGTCTTTCTAGGTCATGCTAAATGCTATTCATTTGGCATGATCACCCTGTCTGAAATTAGATTTTTGACTTAAAATTAAAACATATTATATCACAATTTTATAATATAATGTTAAATTGTAATGTAAGTGTGTAAGATTTACTGTTTAGTGATTTATCAGCCACAGATGCAGTTGGCAGATTAAAAAAAAAAAGATGACAGGTTGAAGGGCAAAATTTATGGGTTTGGAGAGAAAACCTTTGAAACAAATCCTAGGTCACTTATTCCCTTCCTACCCTGCATACACAGACACAGACACAGACACAGACACAGACACAGACACAGACACAGACACAGACACAGACACAGACAGACACACACACACACACGCACACACACACACACACACACACACACACACACACACACACACACACACACATACACAGGGCATTACATCAGGTTTCTTTTTCCCTTTCTAATCATTCGTCAGTGTAAGGGAGCCAAAGCACAGACAGCTTGCCTTTTGTTCCCATTTTTAAGAAACCAAGAATAAAATTGGGAGGAGAAAACGAACAAACAAAATGGAAAAGGAAAAATTGGTCTGGTGGGTTCATATGCATCCTCCATATGATGGCTCCTATAGTAACCCTTTCGTGCACGTGCGTGCATGTGTGTGTGTGGGTGCATGTGTGCGTGCGTGAATAAATGATACTGCGCACACACAAGTTGAGCACAGTATTCTTTGTATTATTTGTATCGAGATTTGTATAGAGATATACAAACATTCACTCTCTCTTTTACAGGTCTGTAGCAACTCAGTGAACCTACTGCATGATTTTTGACTGTGGGAGAACCGGAGAACCTGGGGGAAACTCATGCAGACACAGGGAGGTCATGCAACCTCTACAAAGAAAGGCCACATGTGACAATCAGTCCAGGAACCTTGTTGCTGTGACGTGGAAGCACCAATCACTGTGCCACCTTAAAGTAATAATAATGATGATGATCATCATCATCATCATCATGACAATAATGATGCTGAAGATGATAATAATGAATGATGATAATAAAATGATGGTGATGAATAATACAAAGAAAAATATAGTACTTTTGTGGTTAATAGTAATGGTAGTAGTATTACTGTATTAGTATTGTAATGGAAAGTGCTATAGACTTTGTAATTTTGTCGAAAAAAGTAAGACTAACAGTTTGTGAAACGATTTGCCAATAAGTCCAGTTTCTCTAATTGTAGCTCATTATAATTGGAATCGTTTTTGTCTTAATTTTACTGACAATGCTTTGGATACTACATTTGTAATTTTGCACTCATCCCCATGAGCTTTGACAATTTGAATCGCATTTTTGACCAATTGTTTTGCATTTAACAAGCCAATAAACTAATGACAGGAAAGAAGGAAGTTATTCATCAGTAGTTATGGCATTACAAAACATCAATTGATAGATTTATCTTTTTAAAGTTAATTTAATTAGCTGCGATTCATTCATTGAGTCGGACCTTCTGTTTTTAAGGTGTATCAGAAATAATGTTATTTCTGAGAATTCCCCTCCTAATTTCCTACAGAAAAGCTTCCCAGCATTTTTGTAATTTTGGTGTTGGTTGAAGTTGATGTACTCCCATTTTAATTTCAATCCATTACTGTTGATTTTTCTTGGCTGTGCTCAGAACTTCACAATCAGAGGGAGTGGATTCCATTTCTATATTATTGTTCAACCTCATGGCCCAATAACTCTTTCTGAAATTGCCTGGTCTCTGAAATGAACTAAATCATTGTCAGGTCCACTTTCTTTTCTTTTCTTTTTTAATAAAATGAATGCTTTTTACAAAAGATGAAGGAATATTGGCTCTCTGTGGTTCAAAACTCTAATGCTACTTTTCATATTCTTAGAAGGAACTGAAAATGAATGCATTCATTCCAACTCCACTAAAGTAAATTTTTTTGGTTGTAACCAGTAACATCAAATGTTTTTTACAGTTCTGGTTTTACTGTTCCTCAGTGAACCTTTTCCATTTGACCCTCCTTGTCATAGTTTAATTGCAATACCATTTTACTGCAACCAATTACAATTGCAATTACGTGGTAATTAAGAAACTCTGTAATCTATTTTTCCTAGTTCATGATGGAACTGTCTTGAATCTCCTAACTTTATATGTTCATGGTAGGAAAATATTTTAAAGAGAATCCTTCTGGCATGCCAAATTGTACTGCTGCTTACAATGCTTGTGTAATCAAAAATCACAAAATCATTTTTATCACATAATTTTGTTTTATTCATAGTGTATGAACATGCTTTTTTCAATATGGCGGACCCTTTGTCTTGTCCTCTGCTGTCTGTTTTGTTTTCAGAATTCTGAATAACTCAATGTAGAGTTTTCAAACAAACTGCATGCGTGCGAAGTCACCATGATCACAGATTCATTTTGTTTGTTTGCTTTTTTATGCAAGCTAAGTAAGATTTTTGGTTTTGCTAAATTTGGATGTTCAAACATTCTACTGTTTCATGTCTGGCTGTTAGTGTTGTGCTGAAAACTTATCAAACCTCAGGAAACCTGAGGTTGAGTTCATACTGAACTGCACTTTTTGCATATTTTTTGTTATGCCCCAAATATTATGAATCACTAAAATGTTATGATAATGAAATATGGAAAAGTTTGGCAAATGGCTTTTCGTTAAATTATGAATCGGGTGTGCCCTACATTAAATAACTAAAACCAAATGGGAGTAGGGAAACCTCTGGATCAATACGATTAAAGGAACTGCCCCCTCATAGTCCCCAGCCCCGCCAGGTTACCATGGACACATGAACTCACGTGCACAAAGGAGGTGGTGGTGTGGCTTCTTGTGTCGTGGATGTTAAGCTACCTTGCTACCACATCAGGTTTTTATGGGCTTCAGTCAGCTTTTAACATGATCCTCTACAAGGCTAAGGGTGGGGGCAGGACAGGCACGGATTGGTGGGGTAGATGGAGGAGTCAGGAAGAGGCCAGCTATGGGTGTTGCATGATCCTGTAGAATTTTTCTGTTTCTGTTTTGTAACCTCACATTTTTACTTTGTTTCTTTGTTTGTTTGTCTTAAAGGATCATCCTGTAGGTGAACTGAAACAAACACCCGGTAGCATGGACGACTAGACGAGTAAGATATTATGGTGGTTTTAACTTCCCTTTGAAGAGACTTGACAACAATGAGGAAGACTATCAAGCCTTACTCCTTCCCAGTTTCATTAAGTTAGATGTGCAACTTAAATATTCAAAGGCAGTTACATGCGTGTCTCTGGACTGTGAAAATTTAATATTCCTTTTCCTTAAATCCGAACAAATCCTGTTATTAGACTCCTGAGACTCATGCACAAGTTTAATAGGCATGTGTAAATTAGAAAAACAACAAAGAAACAGGCACTAAACTTTTTTTTTTTTTTCCAAAATGAACTTCTCGTACGGTTGATTTATTTTACTGTATTGAAAAATTCCACCCCAATGTGTAAACTGCAACTGTTTTTGTCATCATTTTGTTTCAATGTTGCCACTGTGCAGTGATAAAGTTAGGACATCTATTGTGGTTAATAAAGCTTAAACTCTTTTAAATGCGGTTTCACAAATACTTAATTGAATATCATTAAAACGTTATTTTAATATTAGAATATATGTCATTATTTGAATATTAGAATATATGTATATAATATATGTATAACCGTAAGTCCCCATATGAGGACAATTTGTTCCATGTTACTTTGTCTTGTGCTAGAAACTAATTTGTGGCTTCAAAAGATGGCAAGGACTGTGAAAATAATTGTGAATCACCATGCATCTTTAGATTTGTTTAACTATTGCTGTTGTCTTCCCTGGATTTACTTCATTAAAGAGAGAAAGGAAACACTGTAGTTCAAACTCAAATATAACACATGCATTAACATACTGTATATAAAACGGTACCTTTAACACCAGATTTAAATGCAATCTGGGCTGCAATCCTGAGAATAAAAAAAATATGATTAGACATAGAGACACGGGTGAGGAGCCATTATGTGATTTGAAAAAACAGGATAGAATCAAGTAGAAATTACTTTAATCTTCTCATAATAGGGAAAGAAAACTAGATTTGAAAAATCGCTCTTGTTTTTCCACGCAAGTGAAGGGGAAATTAATGCTAATTTAAGGGGGACAGTGAATCCAGATGAACAGAAAAGCAGCAAAAGAGTAATTCAATACAAATTGTGTTTCACATGATCTGAAAGGTACCAAACTGCCTGTATTGATTCCACAAATGATAGTTAGAAAGAATAAATCTAACATATTCAGATACATTGTCCTTTTAAAGAAATTAATAGTATATTATTGATGATGTACAGCATATACATTATGTGTGACACTTATTATTCACCATCACCTGCTTTTTTAGAGTTCAAGAGAATCTAATTTGTAATTTTGTTGCCATCTGACCTCTAGTGGTCAGTAGACGGAAAGACCGGTTTGAACTCAGTGGAGATATGGCGGGCTCGACCACACTTAAGAACATCATTTGACACATTTTTGCCCGTTTAAGGAGAGAAGTATATAAAGTCGGGTTACTAGCCCAGAGAATACTGGCAATGAGGAAGTTAAAGAGGATTTACAACCAGAGCGGCGGCTGCAGAGGTCAGAGAACTCTTGATGGGGCTGGGCGACCAAGTCAGTGTTTAGACTGGGCGCTGCTCTTTACTCACGCCAGTGAACATGCTGAAATGTGTGACTATGTTTGTGGATGCATGCATGCATGGATGCGTTTGCGTGTGTGTATTCGTGTGTGTGTATCTATGTACTTAGTGCGTCTATATGAATGGAGCTTTTGTAGTCATTCAGATTAGTTTATGTCTCTCAATACTGATACATTATCAGATTGTTGGTCTGTCGTTCAGACTCTTGTTCAGGTGCGCACAAAGACACCAAACCCTGCACATACACCCCAAGCCTCTCCGCACACACAATATTATTTCTGTTTAGATATCAATGGATAAAACTAAGACCAGCCACAGAAATGTTTAGAAATCAAGAAATTCATGATAATTCTCTTGGAAAACTAAGTACCAACTCTCAAATTAATCAAGATCTTCGGTCAAAATGTAAATTCAAGGCTCACCTTCCTCCACCCTGGCCTCTAATTTACTGCGGCGTGAGCAGGTCAGTCTCACGGCCAGTTTATTGGTCATTAGTTGGCGTGTTGGAGGGTCTCACACCTCTACGTCCTGGGTGGGCTCCTGTCACACCTTGGCCTCCCTCGCAGGAGTTTGTCTGAGCGGAAAGAACTGCTCTTATGTCTTCCTAAAGAAAATAAAAAGGTTCTTAAGCACAGTGGTCAGAAAATCCCACTTATATCAGTGACTAAAGCAGATCAATTTTACCATTAATTACTTGTTATGAATGAATAATTTTGCCCTTGTATTTGAGAGAACAAGGATGCAAACAAATATTATATTCAGACAAATCATCACCTTTCAACTGGGAGTAACTTTTTGAACAAAGAAATGTTGTCACATGAGGACAACTGGCCTATCTTACAATAATACGAGAATCTGTCTCACAATTTTTTTTTGCAGGGGGGATGTAATGGTTCTGGTGGAAAAGTGCTATCAGCCTAAAAACAGCCTAAAATCCGCATTTTCTCTAATGAATAATTGCAAAACAATAGGCTCCAAACATTATACATGGGGTTGTAATACTCTTTTTTTGATTGTATTCTATTTTTCTTATTTACAGGTAAAGTATATCAATCTTTAAATACCAATAAATTTAAGAGAAATAAAGATTCATTTTCAACAGATAAGCTTTTGCATCCATTCAAGTTTAGACTCAGGCATGGTGATTCCATAAATGATTAATAATACATCTAATTGATGTAGAAAGAGATAAATATTTTTTTTTCCAAAAGGCTTTATATATATATATATATTTGAAGAAGTAGAAACAAAATGTGGAGATGCAAGGAGATAATATTGAAACTCACCACAATAAAACATTCAAGTGACAAATTTTGTTAATGCGAGTGTGTTAGAACCATTAAAAAAAAACATTACCCAGCAAATGGATTATTGCAACAACAACAAACACGATGACTCCCGGGTCTGATTCAGTGTTGTTGTAAAAATGGAAATCATCCAAATACACATATCTCTACATGTAACTTACAATTTCACCTTTACCCTTTCTTGCTCTTCGGGAAGGATGTTAGCTAATGTTATAAATGACAGCCTCATTGTGGATGTCATCAAAAATCCAGGATCCAGACAGAAAGATGTTTTGGCTATTCAATTTTTCCTTAATGTCAAGATCAAATCTACATTTTTTTTAATAACATATCAAATGTTACATCAAATGCCAGATAGTTACACATGAATTTAGTTGTAGCTTTAGCGGATGCGAAGAAAATGCTGGACTAATCTTGTCAATGGTGAGAAAAGAGTGGACGTTTGGGACTAAAAGCAGTTGTTTTATTTGGCAACACATATGTTACTTTCTTGGCCTCTTGGTATTTATCATTAAAAGGTCAAACCTTGTGATTTGTCAAGTGGCCAGTCAAGGTTTGTCAGACAGCCTGTTGAGGCTAGATCTATCTATCTATCTATCTATCTATCTATCTATCTATCTATCTATCTATCTATCTATCTATCTATCTATCTATCTATCTATCTATCTATCTATCTATCTATCTATCTATCTATCTATCTATCTATCTATCTATCTATCTATCTATCTATCTATCTATCTATCTATCTATCTATCTATCTATCTATCTATCTATCTGTCATTACCACGTCAGCCCTACAACTTCATTTAAGAATGCACTTTTATAACCACCCAATACAACTCATTCTGTCAACTATTCATTAATTTACTTACCATTCATCAATATTTGGCATTTGTGTATTACATCAAACTACACATCTTGATAATAATAACCCTTATTTATCGTTGAGGTGAGACAGCCCTTCTTCAAAATCCTGTGATGGATGTTAGATGTTGTTTATAACTAAACTAAAAGAAATGATGACTAAAAAAAGAAATCAACCTGTACATTTATAAAGATCAGTTTTTTGACTGGTCGCCAGTCAATTGCAGGGCCACATACATAGATTCAGTCACTCATTTATTCATTCAAGCAATTTTTCCCAATAAACCTGCATGTTCTTGGAATGTGTGAGGAGACAACATACAATCTACACACAGAAAGGTCATATGGTCGGAATTAAATGACGGTCCTTCATGCTGAGAGGCCAAAGCGCTAACCACTGCGCCACCGCGCTGCCCCTCCACTCTGGATGTTACAGAAAATTGTTTAAACTAAGTAAATAATGACAATCTGTCCACTCCTCTCTCAGAGTATAGCATAAAAATGTAGGAATAAAATTAGTAGAAAAAAAAAAAAATCAAGGTTAAAAATGTGTGTAATGTCAATGAGGAGAGTGGCAGAAGCTTCCAGAGCCTCAGGGTTCTGCTGTTATGACACAGTCTTTATCCTGGATTTGTGAACAGCAGACACTTCCTGTCTTTGCGGATGTCAGGCAGACGGATGAAATAATGCATATCTGACGCATATCTACTCCAATAGTTTTCAACTAATGCTTGCTCTGTGGGAGTCGCTGCTCCTGGTCCCTTATTCCTCTCCTCAAAATGAAAGAGGACAATTACTCAGCTAACACTCATCTAGCACATTTCATCTACAAATGAGACTTTGCCCTTTTACTCTTTGAAAAAAAAGGCTGTAAAAAGATACAAATTGACCAACAACACAGCTAACTAATAACTAACCTCCCAGAATACACACACACACACACACACACACACAGACACACACACACATGCCAGGACCACCCGGGACAGGGTAGACCACCGTCCAGTCTGCCAGGACATGGTTTTGATCAACAGGTCTGGGAACATACATAAAACCTGAAAGGGTGGACACACTTAAACGCACACACATATGCTTAGCTATAACGCTGTCACACTCACAGCTACACACAGACCCACACATGGCCTCTAATAGAGCCCTGGGTTTTATGTCCAACTCTGCGTGTGTACGTATGTGTAAGAGTGTGTCTGTGTGTGTGGGGGGGGGGTTGTAAGCTCAGCACCATTATGACTGCACGTGACATGATGAGAACTAATGGGCTGACTGATGGAGGCACACACAACGGGGGGGGGGTGGCGGCAAGAGTGTGGATGTGGGATTTACATGGGGGGGGGACCTGATCCAGCTCTAATAAATTAAAGTTCAGCTTAGACTCACTAATGCTGCTGCTGCAGTGGGAGAGGGAGCTATTTTCTTGTGAAGCTGCTACTGAAAACAATTGCCTGGCATAAGAGTATCTTGGGATGAAGGGAATGTCTTATAACCAACATGGGCAACACTTTACTGTCATACAAAACAGAGCAAATTAACTACTTAAAAATCATGCAATGTGATTTTCTGGATTTTATTTTAGATTTCTGTCACTCACTGTCGAAGAGTACCTTCTTCACCTTTCTGCTTTTCCCTTCAGGAGTCGCCACACCGAATCAACTTTCTGCATCTAAACCTATACTCTGTATCCTCCTCTCTCACACCAACTACCTTCATATACTCTCTCACTACATCCATAAATTTTCTCTTTGGTCTCCCTCGAGACCTCTTGCCTGGCAGCTCCAGTTCCAGCATCTGTCTACCAATATATTCACTATCTCTCCTTTGTACATAACCAAACCATCTCAGTCTGGCTTCTCTGACCTTCTCTCCAAAACATCTAACATGTTCTGTTCCTCTGATAGACTCATTCCTGATCTTATCCATCCTAGTCATTCCCAAAGAGGACCTTGGCATCTTCATCTCTGCGACCTCTAGCTCTGACTCCCGGTAGATTTTGCAAAAAGGATGGAAATGGTTGTTGTTAACCCCTTTTTCAAGAAAAAAACAGGAACATAGGGTAAGTTATAAGAGCAGAGGTATAAGCACACAGGTAAACTAAATATTGTGTAGACTAGGTAACCTGAAAGAGATTGCATATTTGGTTTTGGCAAAAGTTTTATGCCGGATGCCTTTCCTGACTCAACACTCTGCATTTATCTCTCATCTCTGGGAATATTCTGCATCACTTCGTCAAACTCATTCTAGAACTTCTCCTTCTCCTCTAACTCACATCCCACCTGTGGGGAATAGCCCATTCCTGATGCAATTCTGCATTTATCTGGGCTTGGGACTGGCTCAGGGAGACACTGCTCCATGCCACCCCATGGCAGGCTTGGGCAGACATGGGCCAGTGCCACCCTGAGGCTGCATTCCACCTGCAAGGCATGTAAAGGTCTGTAATTTTTATCATAGGTACTCTAACGCTAACTAATGCAGCCTCAGGACGGCACTGGTCTGTGTTTTCCCGACCCAGCCTCAGGGGGGCACGGGCCAGTGTCTCCCTGAGCCAGTCCCTGAGCCGGAGAAAGGGTCTGAGTGATCGGGGTGAGCTTCCAGATGATTGGACAACAACAGCTAGTGCTATCAGGGAGACAGGAAGAAGAGTACTTGGTGTGTCACCTGGAAGGAAAGTAGATAAGGAGACTTGGTGGTGGAATGAGGAAGTGCAGGAGTATATACAGAGAAAGCGGTTAGCAAAGAAGTGGGACACTGAGAGGACTGAAAAGAATAGACAGGAGTACAGGGAGATACAACATAAGGTAAAGATAGAGGTAGCAGAGGCAAAACACAGGGCATGCGATGACTTGTATGCTCAGTTCGATAGTAAGGAGGATAAGAATGATCTATACAGTGTGGCGAAACAGAGAGATAAAGTTGGAAAGGATGTACAACAGGTCCGTGTGATTAAGGATAGAGAGGGAAATGTATAGACAAATGTTAGAAGAGTAACGGGAAGATGGAAAGAATACTTTGAAGAGCTGATGAATGTGGAAAATGAAAGAGGGGCAAGGGTAGAAGAGGTGACTATTGTAGACCACAAAGTAGCACAAATTAGTAAAAGTGTAGTGAGGAAGGCATTGAAGAGGATGAAGAGTGGAAAAGCAGTTGGTCCTGATGATATACTTATGGAGGTGTGGAAGTGTCTAGGAGAGGCAGCGGTAGATTTTCTGACTAGATTATTCAACAAGATCTTAGAGAGTGAGAAGATGCCTGAAGAATGGAGACAAAGTGTGATGGTGCCTATTTTTAAGAACAAAGGGGATGTGCAGAATTGTGGCAACTATAGAGGGATAAAGTTGATGAGCCATACAATGAAGTTATGGGAAAGAGTGGTGGAAACTAGACTGAGAGCAGAAGTCAGCATTTGTGAACAGCAGTATGGCTTCATGCCTAGGAAGAGTACTACAGATGCAGTATTTGCGTTGAGAATGCTAATAGAGAAGTACAAAGAAAGCCAGAGGGAGCTGCATTGTGTTTTTGTAGACCTAGAAAAAGTATATGACAGGGTGCCAAGAGAGGAGCTCGGGTATTGTATGAGGAAGTCTGGAGTGGCAGAGAAGTATGTTAAACTGGTGCAGGACATGTATGCTAGCTGTGAGACATTGGTACGGTGTGCTGTAGGGGTAACAGAGAAGTTCAAGGTGGAGGTGGGACTCCATCAGGGATCAGCTCTGAGCCCCTTCTTGTTCGCAATGGTGATGGACAGGCTGACAGATGAGGTTAGACAGGAATCCCCATGGACCATGATGTTTAGGATGACATTGTGATTTGTAGTTAGAGCAGAAAACAGGTAGAGGAAAATTTAGAGAGGTGGAGGTATGCTCTGGAAAGGAGAAAGTATTTCTGTCTCTTTATCTTTTTTCTCTCTTTTTTTTTTTTTACAACACTTCATGTTTCATAACATAACCAAGTGACAAAACAACAGGGGGAGACTTTGGCTCCATCGGATGCTTTCATTATTTTCAGTATCCTGGTTTGGCCTGAAAATTATCAATGGTTGCCAGATAGAGGAGATGTGGGTACCAATTATCAACTGAATCCCCTATACAAAAGATCTATATTTGTCTGGTGTCGTGTTTGGTTATTCATATCTCCTAGATTAAACAATGACCAATTGTTGGCAGCAAAATGGCAGAAAGAGGACAGAAGTATGTCAGAACTTAATTAAAAATGGGCAAATATATCCTCTATATGCTATGGTCATTGCATTTTCACCAGGCTATAATTGGTCAACTGATGAGAATCACTATGGGGCACAAATAACAAGTATTACGATTCTGCAAAACTTCACTTATGTTTGACAACTCAGTTGATATGATGGATTATTTTTTCTGTCTCACTAGTGAACCGGTCATCAGGTGATATCGACCATTTTATGTCTGATGTCTCCTTAAAACCATTACATGTCCTTAAATCATGGGGATGTTGTAATCACCTCTTATGAAAAACTGCTCAAGCATGGTTAATCATTGAAGGAAAGTTCCAAAAAGTTTAAAAAATGTATGGACCTTTAATGTGTAAAGAAATCTCAAGTTGTGAAGTAGCTGTAGTGTATGAATAGAGGAGTTGTCTTGTTTACCTGGAAAAAATGCCAAATGCATTGAAGACCAGGTTATCTAACATGTAAAATTATATCTTAATCAACGCCAGGAAGCCACCTGGCAGCTGAATGGCACATCAAAGTAAGAGGGAGGGACACTGAAATCTACTGTGTTTCCTAGAGAAGGAACCAATCCAGTATGATAAAATGTGAAACCAGACTTTTTCCTCCTAATTGACACCAGCTATTTACATGATACAAATGAGTCATTTCCCTCAGTACCTTACGGTGCTTACTCAAATTTTCATTTAGATTACCAAGAGAGATAATAGCAGGAAAATGTGATGTAAAAAAAGGCCATTTTAAATTATGCGATTGACTAAAGCCTTTATCGGGTGTTCCAGAGTGGGTGCAAAAATGGTAAGTACAAACAGCACTGGACCCAGTAGGGTGTCTGTAAAGATAGGAGAGAAGTGGGACTTCATCATATAAATGTCGTCCAATAAAGTGCTCATATTTTAGATAAATAGTAAATCAAATGACCGTGTGCTTTGTAAAATAAAAAAAAAAAAAAAAAAATTGATTCCTCTCCTGGTTTCCGTGTAGAAGTGTAATGGTACATTAGAAAAAAATCAGTATCCCTCTTTGCAATCAATTTTCTGCTTTCACCTACTTAACTGCTTCGTCATTTCTGTGACCTACTATTATAAAGATTGACAAATGTAGTTATTCATCTCAAATAAACTGGTACCATTTATTTAGTTGCTGTCTGTAAAGCATTAACTGTGGGGTGTGCGTTCCTAAAAGTCGACAACAGATTCACAGTCCACTATGTATCACAAATACTGTTGGAAAATATGTTAATAGTAATAGATGGAGAACGACATGCTGGCTAAGACATGAACATATCAGGAATAAGTGTCATATGTATTTATTGCAGAGTTCCCTCTATTGCTATAAAAACACATGTCATTTGATTTTGCTTAGGCTCGATTGGTCCACATTATTTGTGAGAGGCTGATCAAATACCAGCCAATGCTTCTTTCACACTTTGTGTAAGACTGATGGTAAAATTCCACCTGAACTAAACTGGAGGATTTTTGATGATCTGTATGTTTCTCCCTTTTGCAAATTCTGATACAATGTTTACACCAGATTATTGGTGATGTTTAAAAAATCTTCAAACTTCTTCTTCTCCTTCTTCTTCTTTCGGCTTTTCCCGTTAGGGGTCGCCACAGCGAGTCAACTTTCTCCATCTAACCCTATTCTCTGTATCTTCCTCTCACACCAACTACCTTCATATCCTCTCTCACTACATCCATAAATCTTCTCTTTGGTCTTCCTCGAGACCTCTTGCCTGGCAGCTCCAATTCCAGCATCCGTCTACCAATATATTCACTATCTCTTCTCTGTACATGACCGAACCATCTCAGTCTGGCTTCTCTGACCTTCTCTCCAAAACATCTAACATGTGCCGTCCCTCTGATAGACTCATTCCTGATCCTATCCATCCTGGTCACTCCCAAAGAGAACCTCAACATCTTCATCTCTGCAACCTCTAGTTCTGCCTGCTGTCTTTTGGTCATTGTAACAGTTTCTAGTCCATACATCATCGCTGGTCTCACCGCTGTCTTGTACACCTTTCCTTTTATTCTGGCCAATAGTCTTCTATCACATAGTACCCCTGACACTTTTCTCCACCCATTCCAACCTGCTTGGACCCGTCTCTTCACCTCTTTTCCGCACTCTCCGTTGCTCTGGACTGTTGACCCTAAGTACCTGAAATCCTCCAGCTTCTTGATCTCCACTCCCTGTAGCCTCACCGCTCCACCCGAGTTCCTCTCATTCACACACATATATTCTGTCTTGCTGCGACTAACTTTCATTCCTCTCCTTTCCAGAGCATACCTCCACCTCTCTAGATTTTCCTCTACCTGTTGTCTGCTCTCACTACAGATCACAATGTCATCCGCAAACATCATGGTCCATGGGGATTCCTGTCTAACCTCATCTGTCAGCCTATCCATCACCATTGTAAACAAGAAGGGGCTCAGAGCTGATCCCTGATGGAGTCCCACCTCCACCTTGAACTTCTCTGTTACCCCTACAGCACACCGTACCAATGTCTCACAGCTAGCATACATGTCCTGCACCAGTCTAACATACTTCTCTGCCACTCCAGACTTCCTCATACAAGACCAGAATTCTTCTCTTGGCACCCTGTCATATGCTTTTTCTAGGTCTACAAAAACACAATGCAACTCCCTCTGGCCTTCTCTGTACTTTTCTATTAGCATTCTCAACGCAAATACTGCATCTGTAGTACTCTTCCTACGCATAAAGCCATACTGCTGTTCACAAATGCTGACTTCTGCTCTCAGTCTAGTTTCCACTACTCTTTCCCATAACTTCATTGTATGGCTCATCAACTTTATCCCTCTGTAGTTGCCATAATTCTGCACATCCCCTTTATTCTTAAAAATAGGCACCATCACACTTTGTCTCCATTCTTCAGGCATCTTCTCACTCTCTCTAAGATCCTGTTGAATAATCTAGTCAGAAAATCTACCGCTGCCTCTCCTAGACACTTCCACACCTCCACAGGTATATCATCAGGACCAACTGCTTTTCCACTCTTCATCCTCTTCAATGCCTTCCTCACTTCACGTTTACTAATTTTTGCTACTTTGTGGTCTACGATAATCACCTCTTCTACCCTTGCCTCTCTTTCATTTTCCACATTCATCAGTTCTCCAAAGTACTCTTTCCATCTTCCCATCACTCTTCTAGCATCTGTTAATACATTTCCCTCTCTGTCCTTCATCACCCGGACCTGTTGTACATCCTTTCCATCTTTATCTCCCTGTTTCGCCAACCTGTATAGATCATTCTCACCCTCCTTACTATCCAACCGAGCATACAAGTCATCATAAGCCCTTTGTTTTGCCTTTGGTACCTCTACCTTTACCTTTCGCCGCACCTCCCTGAACTCCTGTCTGTTCTCTTCAGTCCTCTCAGTATCCCACTTCTTTTTCGCTAACTGCTTTCTCTGTATACACTCCTCCACTTCCTCATTCCACCACCAAGTCTCCTTATCTACTTTCCTTCCAGATGACACACCAAGTACTCTTCTACCTGTCTCCCTGATAACACTAGCTGTTGTTGTCCAATCATCTGGAAGCTCACCCTGACCACCCAGACCCTTTCTCAATTCCTCCCTGAAAACCATGCAACACTCCTCCCTTTTCAGCTTCCACCATTTTGTCCTCTGCTCTGCCTTTGTCCTCTTCATCTTCCTTGTCACCAGAGTCATCCTACAAACCACCATCCTATGCTGTCTGGCTACACTCTCACCTACAACTACGTTGCAGTCACTGATCTCTTTCAGGTTACCTCGTCGATACAAGATGTAGTCTACCTGCGTGCTCCTACCTCCGCTCTTATAAGTTACCCTATGTTCCTGTTTTTTCTGGAAAAAGGTGTTCAATACAGCCATTTCCATCCTTTTTGCAAAATCTACCACCATCTGTCCCTCGGCATTCCTATCCTGGATACCAAATCTGCCCATCACTTCTTCATCCCCTCTATTGCCTTCACCGACATGTCCATTGAAGTCTGCACCAATGACCACTCTCCCATTTCTGGGAATATTCTGCATCACTTCATCCAACTCATTCCAGAACTTCTCCTTCTCTTCAGATTCACATCCCACCTGCGGGGCATAGCCACTAACAACATTGAGCATCACACCTTCAATTTCCAGTTTCAGACTCATAAGTCTATCTGACATTCTTTTCACCTCTAGGACGTTCCTAACAAACTCCTCCTTCAAGATAACTCCTACTCCATTTCTCTTCTTGTCAGTACCATAATAGTACAACTTAAAGCCTGCTCCTAAGCTTCTAGCCTTACTACCTTTCCACCTGGTCTCCTGGACACACAGTATATCCACCTTCCTTCTCTGCATCATGTCGACCAACTCTCTACCTTTTCCTGTCATAGTCCCAACATTCAAAGTCCCTACTCTCAGTCCCAGGCTCTTTCCTTTCCTCCTCTCTCTCTGCTTCCGAACACGCACTCCTTCTCTTCTTCTTGTTCTTGTTCTTCGACCCACAGTAGCCCAATTTTCATTAGTACCCTGTAGGTCATCAGTACCAATGGCGGTCGTTGTTAACCCGGTCCGCGACCGATCCGGTATGGTATAGTTTTGGTGGTCTCGCATATTTGGTTTTGGCAAAAGTTTTACGCCGGATGCCCTTCCTGACGCAACCCTCTGCATTTATCCGGGCTTGGGACCGGCACAGGGAGACACTGCTCCGTGTCCTCCCAAGGCAGGCTTGGAGAGACACGGGCCAGTGCCGCCCTGAGGCTGCATTAAAAAAAAAAAAAAAAAAAAAAAAAAATGTTCAAACTGAATTGCCCAAATTTGTGAGGCTGTGCAATGCTGGAGATCCTGTCCTCTGCTAAAGTTCCTTGGGGTTGCCTTTGTAATTTCTTTGCACACGTGTGCCAAACTACAACAACGGCAAAAACCTTTCTGGGGCAAATGTTGCACTCTTACAACTCCTTGTTCCTTGGAAAAAGTGTACCCTAGACCAGATTGTTTTTGTTTGATGAAATTGATGGTCACTTTCAAATACCCCTTAATTTTCTACTTATTCACAAAAGTTGGTTCTGATTGTGGAGAGAGAATCACCCAAAGTTATGGCTTTGACTTTTAGTCACAGTGAAAAGGATCAGGACACCCTTCGACGTTGACCCCTTTTTTTCGTGATTTCTTTTTTGATTCAAGGGAAAAGCCGAAAGAAGAAGAAGAAATGTGACCTGTATGCAACATTAAACAATTATTCAAATAGACTGAAAACTTAGGATGAACATAGACAAAAGGTTGGAGATCTAAGGTGACTCTAGGTTTGACCTCATGGCCATAACGAGTATGGTAGTTAGTAGTTGGTGGTGACTTCAAGTTACAGTCAGTCCCCTCAGGTGCATGCTGAACTTCAGTGGTCACCAGTGGAAATGGTTTCTTTAGAGTCCATCAGGTGGCGACGATTCCCCTGTACTGAACTCCGACTGGTGTTTAGATGTGGTATAATCTGGCACTGTCTGTTGTACTGAAAAGCAACAGCTGGTTTCCAACGTCCATTGTCCCAAAAGCAAATCCTCTGTCCTGGGTGAAGAACTGAGAGTGGCTTTGAGGACCTATCATAATACTTTTTCTGATAGCTTTGGCGAAAAGCTCTTATGTTGTGAGTAGCTTTGTGGCTTACCGCTTTTGGTTTTAGCTGATGATGGGTGTTTGGAAGAATTGAGTTAAGGCGTCGACTCATCAGCAGCTGGGCTGGTGATTTGAAATTGTCAACTGGTGTATTGCGATACTCAAGTAGGCTCAAGTATGAATCCTTGTGATCAACTTTGGCTTTTTCCATAAGCGTCTTGACGATGTGGACAGCTTTCTCTGCAAGACCGTTGCTCTTTGGGTATTGTGGACTTGAAGTTACATGTTCATGTTTGAACCCCCATGTATTTGCAAATGACTCCAACTCCTTGCTTGCGTATTGTGGGCCATTGTCTGAGATCACAATTTCAGGAATACCATGCCTTGCGAAGGATGCTTTGAGTTTGTGTATGACTGTTGATGAAGTGGTGCTGTGCAGTTTGTCCAACTCAAAGTATCTGCTGTAGTAATCCACGGTAACAATGTAGTTGTCATTATTCCAGGTGAAAAAATCAGTTGCAACTGTTTGCCATGGCCTGTTGGGGATTGAGTGGCTGATCATGCGCTCCTTGGTGTTTGCTGGTCTGTGCTCCAAACACACTGGGCATCTGCAGCCATGTCTTCTATTTGTATATTCATCCCTGGCCAAAACAATATGTCACAAGCTCTTTGCTTGCACTTTTCTGTATCCATGTGACCTATGTGAATTTTGGATAACATTTCCCGGCGGAGTGACTCTGGCACTATTATCTTTTCCCTTTTGAAAAGAATGTTGTTCATCTGAGACAGTTCGTCACGATAGTTCCGGTATTCTGCAATGCACTGAGGGCACTGTTTCTTCTCCTCAGGCTATCATTCCTGAATTGTCCTTTTCAGAAGTGAAGTTCAGGGTCCTTTTCAGTTTCTTCTTGTATTAGTTTCAGTTTTGTTTCACTGACAGGTAGGCTGTGGTACACTGTATGTACATGCAAATCCATACTTTCCTTGTGACTGTCATCAGGGTCAGGCAGTGATTTCCTTGAGGGAGCATCTGCAAGAGGAATGTCTCTGCCTGGTGTTTGAATGATACTGAAATCGTACCTTTGTCACTGTAGGATCATTCTTTGTAATCTTGGAGGAGCTGCAGGAAGAGGCTTGCGAAGAATGGATTCCAGTGGCTTGTGGTCGCTTTCCACAACGACATGACGTCCATACATATAGTGGTGAAAACGCTTGCATCCGAACAAGATTGGTATGTATCTCTTTCTCAATCTGGGCGTAATTCACTTCACTGTCTGTGAGAGATCTGGATGCATAGCCGATTGGCATCCCCTCTTGTAACAGAGTTGCATCTAGACTATACTTTGAGGCATCGACCCGTAGCCTAAGCTCTTTCTTGGGATCATAGAAAACAAGAACAGGGCCTGGCTCGTGTTTTATAAGCTCTTTCATTTTCTTAAATGCTTCGTCGTGCTGTGCATCCCAAACAAACTCACTGGACTCTTTTAACAAATGTCGCAGAGGTGCATTAATGTCAGATAGCATGGGGGCAAACTTCGACAGGTAGTTGACCATGCCAAGAATGGTTTCGAGTTCACCTTTGTCCTTGGGTGGCTCCATGTCTGACAGCTGCGATCTTTGCTGGATCCGGCTTGACTCCATCTTTTGTTATCAGGTGTCCAAAGTAGCTGACTCCAGTGGCACAGATTTGACATTTTTCAGGGTTGAGCTTGACTCCCTGCTCTCTGGAACGCTGCAACATCGCACAAAGGTTTTTGTCATGCTCCTCTTTGCTTTTATCGTTGATAAGAACGTCATCAATTATGGCTGGTACACCCTCCAAACCTCTATATGTCTCATCCACTTTGCACTGAAACTTATCTTGTGATGACTCGAGTCCAAAGGGTAGGTGAAGAAATCTGTATCTGCCAAACACAGTGTTAAAAGTTGTCAACTTTGAGGACTCTTCTGTTAGCTTTATCGCCCGATAACCAGATGAGATGAGATGAGATGAGATGAGAACAACTTTATTTATCCCGAAGGAAATTGTTGTGCCAGAGTTTCAAGTAAAAACATAACAGTAATGGATAATAGTAGGAGGAGATCTAGCATCCATTACGCTGAAATAGCAAGCTCCTACTAGTTTAGATGTAACGTCCTCAAGTGTGGGCAGTGGATAATGGGGGCGTTTGATCACTTTGTTTGAGATCTTTTGGATCCAAGCAAACCCTGAGTTTACCTATCTGTGGCTTTTCAGTGGCGACCATTGAGTTTACCCATTCCGTTGGTTCCGTGACTTTTATGATGATTTCATGTCTTTCCATGTTCATTAGTTCATCTTTGAGGCATTCACGCAGAGCAACGGAAACACTCCATGGTGGGTGAATCACAACTATTGCATTAGGGTCAATATGGATGGTGCACTCACCAGGAAAAAGACCTATTCCTGTGAAAACGTCAGAAACTCATCCATAACTGACATGCTTGGTGTATCTGAAACAGATAGAATCAGTTTAATCAGCTTGAAATCAAGACATGCTTTGAGCCCCAGCAGTGGTGGTGCTGCTGTGTCAACAACATGAATTTTCAGTGGTAGTTTAGTGTCTTTAGATTGACATTCGACATCGACCTTGCCTTTCACAGCTAACTGTTCACCTCCATAGCCATAGTGAGGGTGGGACGACATTTGCAATGTGTGCTGTATTCCCAGCTTTCTGAAAGTGCTTGTAGGAATTACGTTAGCTGAGGCAAAAGTGTCTAACTTGAATTTGGCTCTGCTTTTGTTTGGACCAACAAGGATGTCTGCAAAAACTTGTTCGTTGCCAACTTTCTGTGTCACCGCATCAATGAACAAGTCCTCATCTTCTGAGCTTTTGTCTGGCTGTGTTTCCTCTACTGTGTGCACTGCTCTTCTCTCCTTTGAACAACATACTTTCGCAAAATGGTTCCATTTGTTACACAACTTGCACTGTGTCACGACTCCTCCAATCCCCAGGCCACCTTCACAACAATCACAGCAATTATCAATCCGGTCCAACTCCCCAGTGTTCTAATTGCCTCTCATGATTCAATCAACTCCAGCACTGCAATCATCCTCCTCACCTGGAGGCCACGCCTCACCTGAAAGGACCTCATCTAATCAGCCAGAGTATTTAAGTTTGACTCAAAGGTTCAGTCCTTGTCTGGTTTAGAGGAGGAGCCTTGTTTGTTTGTTGCTCCAGTTAATTCCTTGTTGGACTCCAGATAATTTATCGTCAAGACCTTTAAGTTTATGTTGTATTTGACTCTCCTTTGTTTGGAAATGCTGCTGATTAAAGCGTCAACATTAAAGCATCAACATATTCTCACGGAATATTACAACTGGCAGTTGAAGGTTGACCTGGTAGGCAGCATAAATTCCCAGATACCATCACAGTGACCATACAGAAAGCAGGTGATACTATCAGAGCTGACTGTGCCTGGGAAGAATGGTTGGAGGAAGCATTTGAGAGAAAGAGGGCCGAGTTTGAGGACCTGCCAGGCAAATGCCGATGCAGTAGGTGGAATACTTGATGCAACTCCATTGAGGTTGGATGCTGAGGATTTGCAGGCCAGTCACTCTGCAGGGCTTTCGGGGTATTAGGGAATTACAGCAAGACGGACAAAAAACTTTCATTGATGCTGCTGAGAGGGCATCAAAATGACCGTAGATTAAGGGAGGATCTGTGGGCCACACAAGCTACCTAGATACAAGCTGGGTACTGATCATTCCCGGTCGGGTTGCTGGAGGAGGGTGTCTGATGTTGAAAGACCCAAATCACCCGATGACCACAGCTTACATTACTGATATGTCTAGGTTACACCAGGAGGAGTGTATTACACCAGTTAAATATTGCAGAGCCAGTGACCTCTGAGAAAGAAAGGATGATGACCATGAACAGAGTGGGACATCTGGAGTGGTAGCAGACAGCTGGAGAGATAGCAACCAGGGTTACCACCCCAAGCTGTGTCTCCCATGAGGGAGAACCCACAAGCAAGCTACAGAAACCAATCAGAAGTTATACCCCTGGGGCGGCAAGAGGGGGGAGAAAGATGAGAACCCCAACAGGACGGATCTACAGCCTTGACCCAAGTTAATGGAACTGCAACCATGAGCACTGTATAAAGTTCTTGATCCAGTCAGTCTACAATGTCCTTCCCAGCCCATCCACCTCCGTTGGTAGAGACACTTGCTTGCCCTCTGTGCCAGAGGAGAGGATCACTGGAGTGATCCTAAGCAGTTTGCCAAAAGCCCTGGGTGAGGAGCGTGATCATGGCACCTCAGGTGCTGAAGGTAATAGCAGATGCCATCAGCTCAGGGATCTCACTCAGCAAGAGGCAATAGCCAGCTAGGCATGCCATTGCCTTTGTTAAAGCTAGGGAGAAGCCACAGCATTGCCCAAGCCAAGCAGGGGGGCACCTGACCACAGCCAGGGACTGGCAGTTGAAGGTGGACCTGGGCAGGCGGCTTGCCATCATAGTGCCCATACTCAGGCTGGTTGTGTTCCTTATGTCAGAATCAAGAAAGCAGGTGGTATTGCAGGAGTTGACTGCATTTGAGAGGTAGGGAGCAAAGTATCAGGAGCTGGCGGGCGAATGCTGGCGCAATTGTTGGAAGACTCAATGTAACCCCACCAAGGTTGGTTGGCAAGCACTCAGAGGTCAGTCACTCTGCAGGGCTCTCAGGGTGCTGGGAATAAGGGAATTGTACAGCAAGAAATCCACAGAAAACATAATTGACGCCATTTCTGGCATCAAGATGGCTGCGGATCAAGGGGGGATCTGTGGGCTACACAAGCTGCCAAGACACAAGCTAGGTACTGGTCACCCCGACTGGGTCGCCTGGGCGAGGGTGTTTTATGTTGAGAGGCCAGAAACACTTGATGACCCCAGGTCATCTACATTGACTCCTGTCTACATTGCACCAGGTGGAGTGTATTAAACTGCTTGCCGTTTTTAGGTTTTAATTTTTTCAAATTTACATTAATTTTTGAGGAAATGTGCCAGACTTTATATTAGTATTTTGAGTACTTTGGCTAACTATATTCAAAGTAGCTTTGTTAATTCAAGAATTTTTTATCAATATATTTCAAAGTATTTATTTACATATTTATCTATTATGGTAGTATAGTTAATTGTGGTAATTTAATCTTATACTCAACACACAGCTCAATGTAAGATAAGATAACACATGAATGACCTTCTGCCACTCTATATAGGTAATCTGATTGGACAAACAGCTCCACCTTCCACCCAGGGAACAACTATTTAAGCTGTGAAAATTAATTAAGGACAAAACCTCTGCAATATCCTACTCTTAAAATTTATCACAATCACTGTGTAACTGTGTCTCAGTGTTCACTTCCCCATGGAGATAAGTTGTATTTGCCTAAAGGGAATTCAATTTTCTTTCTATACAATACATACATATTGTTAAATAAATCTATCAGACATTAAGAGTTGAATTAACACTTGAGTTCACCTGTTGCAAGAATAAATGACTGTACTGGATGTCTTACCCAGCAACACTGGTGGCCATTGTTTTCCACTCACACTATCCTTTTAAACGACAATCAGGGAATAACAGGCTACACACACTCGAAACACCCCTAAATCTGCGCGGGTGGCCCGCAAAGGTTGAAGGGATATGGATTAACACTGACATCTGGCGGTAATTTTGTGCAAGTGACTGTTCTTATCCGATAACTGAATTTAACGATCTCATGATTACAGTCGAGATTCCAAACATTCTCGAATTAATAGGCTTTGGTCTTTCTTTCTTTCAAATAATTTAACAATTCATGTCATTAATAGTTTCCTGAGGGAGGACACTCGGATTTGTATCTTCCAATAATTTGCTTTCATATTTCATCTCACACTTCTCTACTCATTCTGGTGGGCAAGTAGTGAAGGAGAAATTGTAGTGGATAAAACTTCATATTAGACACATTATCACATACAGTATACACTTAAAAAAACAGCCTTATGATTTTTTTCTACAACTCATTACATCTGATATTTTTTTGAAGATAGGAAAAATTAATGACAAACAGCAAAAAACTATTTGTTTGTGGCTAATGGTGGTCCAAGGGGCAATTGTGGGTGTATTTTGTAATTTAAGCACTGAATGAATTCCTCATACGCTGCATAAATTCATTCAGGGTTTTTACTGTGTTGGATTAATTTGATCGGATTTGTGAATGTGTAGGAGTATCCTTCAGAAGCATTGGGAACTTGAGCTGTTAGTTCTTCAGAGTTGAGCTCTGGACAATAAAGGGTACAATATGTATTTTTTGAAATGTCCAGGAGGGGTGCTCCTATTCTTATATTCTGCTTTTACCAACGTCAAGCCAGTATGTGTCAGACACATCGTCACGATTTCCTCTCGGCAGCTGAGAGGAGACACGGCTGGGTCAAATTAAGAATCGGCGCCAGCTGCAGCAGCGACCAGTGACCAAGATCCCTATAAAGGGCAGCGGCACACTCTGCCTGGTGCCGGGGGATTGTGGTTGCCCAACAACCCTGACCTTGTGGATCCCCATGGCCCCTGTCACGACTGGACCTAGCCGTGGTGCCTGGACCTCCCCTTTGCCCAACGACCCCTGTCACGACCGGACCTAGTCGTGGTGCCTGGACTTCCCTTTTGCCCAATAACCCTGACCTTGTGAGACCCCCCGGTGGACCCCCGGACCCCGAGTGTAGACCGAGACCCCCTGGTGGACCACCGGACCCCGACCCTGCGAGAACCCCGTTACGACCGGACCCAGCCGGCCGGTGTAACATTGGACCCTCACCCAGCGAGACCCCTTTGTGGACCAGGCCCCCCCTGGACCTTCGGACCCTGACCTTGTGAGACCCCCTGATGGACCACCGGACCCCGAGTGTAGACCAGGACCCCCTGGTGGACCACTGGACCCCGACCCTGTGAGAACTCCGTTACGACCAGACCCAGCCGGCCGGTGCAATATCGGACCCCGACCCTGCGAAGACCCCGCATCCCATGGTTAAAAATAAAACATCTGAACATATTCTGGCCTCGGTGTGGTTCCCTGCTCGAGTCCGCCTCCCGACCCGTGACACACACTACCTTTCCCCGCCTCCTTCTTTTCCAAGAGTGCATGAGGGTGGGTGTGCTTTATTGTCCTATAATGGTTTCCTACAGATAAAACTTAAATTAAACTCCAATGTAATGTTTTGATTGTGTTACATAAACATATCTATTTATTTCCATACATTACATGATATGTGTTCCCCGGGTATTTAAAGACAATACCTGGGGAACTGGGAATCACTCAACCATCTATTCAAAACCCCCTTTTGCTCCAGATATGCTAAAATTCCCACTCAATGCATGAATAAACAATATCTATACATCCTTTTATTCTATTTTTTTGCCTGAGCAGAGCAGCACAAGATCTGCAAGTTGCACTTATGTTGTTGCACACTGGAAAAGAATATGCCTCCTCATCCTTCAATGACACACATCCTAATTTTAGTCATGGGTACTTAGAATCAAAATATCATTGAGCTTGGAAGGAAATTACATTTTGGTTTATCTTTGCGTATAAAAAAGGGATCTTTCAAGGCTGTATCCATCACCATGAGACTTTTGCAAAAAGGACACATGTCTGCACAATGATTCTCAGCTTGTTTCTTGATTCATCATCATAGGGCAGGAGTGTCAAACACACGGCCCGCGGGTCGGAACCGGTCCGCAAAGGGGTTCAACCAGGCCCGCAGGATAATTTGAAAGTGAAAAAACGCATAAAAGACAAGGATTTAATTTTTTTGAATTAAATGCAATTCAATAATTTTCCGCTAGGGGACGCACTATTTTGGTTAGAGTAGACGACAATCTGCATCACTGAGACGGACCAATCAGCAGACGTTATCAATGTACCACCTGCTGCTTGTAATGACGTTTTTTTCTACCCTGTTTTCCACCTCCCCGCTACGCCCTCACTCGCCAAAATGTCGTTATCAAAACAGAGAAAAGTAGTTATAGAGTGTAGAATTTCAAAGAAAAATTGACTGCATCCTATTTATTTACGGATACGCACGGGAAACCTTTGTGCTTGGCGTGTTTGCAACAAGTTTCGGTATTTAAGGAATATGATATACGGCAACACTACGAGACTCATCAGAGCGAAAAATATGGCAGCTTGCAAAGACAACTGAGAAATGATAAGATCAACGAATTGCTGGCGGGTCTGAGGAAACAGCGGTCCACTTCACCCATAGCCGAGAAATCAGCGAAGCAGCGGTAAAAGCCAGCTAGCTAATTGCTAGCGAAAATGTGCAGTTAATGTTAGTCACCAGCTTCACTACTGAAGAGTATGGTGGAATTCTACTGTTCATGCAACTCCATACATTTTCAGTAGGTATTGTATGTGTATGCATGTTTCATGGATGGAGTTTACACATTTACAGGACAGGTGAATATTCTCATCCTTACACATTCAATAGCACCCTTTTTAGTTTGGAGGGTGTAGGAAGGGATCAATTTAGATTTTATATGCACATGTGTAAATGGTTTAAAAATCCCTTTCTTTATAAGTCTCATTTAATCTTAAAGTGCATTATTATATTTTTTAATACCAATTACTTGTTGAAGTTTTGTGCCTTTGTACGATCAGTGGGATCGCATGATCACATGATTGCAATGCATACATGTGAATGATAGAAGTAAATTGCACTTTTGTTTAAGGAAGTATGAGGTGTTTCATGAAATGTTTTGTAAAAGGATTGTTCATTAAATTCAAAGATTTTCCTAATGTCCTTGTACTTCTTTACACCAAAACAGAGGAAACACATGATATTTTGGTTATTTATTGCTGAGTATGCTATTATTTTAATGGTCAGGCACACTTGACATCTACCGAGGCCGTATGTGGCCCGCGATGAGAAATGAGTTTGACACGCCTGTCATAGGGTGTTTTGAGTGCCGGTTGCTGTCTGTGGTCCTGATCTTGCATCCTGTCATGGTTTGAACATGCATAGCTCAGACACTGTTCCAAGGTATTTGGTGGTCATGTCTAATTTCTATAGGATGGGAAAACTCACTCCATCCAGATATCTGGAAATTAGTGTCTTTCCTTAAAAAGAAGTGAAAAGCACTGGGAAAATGAGCTGTGGTTGGTCGACACACATCTACTATTTGCTTGCGGTGAACAACACAACTCTGTGTTTGCCTTGCAAAAGTCTCTCCACTTGAAGCAATATAAAGTCTGGAATATCTGTTTTTTGTTTTGTTTTGTTTTGGAATCTCAATAGTATATTGTCTGCTTATGGAAGAGATAAGATATCCCAATCCAAGGTCTTTTTACCTTGCTTTCAGAGAAACAGCTACTTCACACACACAAACACACACACACACACACACACACACACACACACACACACACATACACAACCTTATTACATTTTGCAAAAATATATTGCATGTTTTCACAGTTTTATCAAACACACTGAGAAAGGTTTAGAATTATCAGGGACATTTCCTGTTGCATAGTGACCTTTCCGATTCCATTCACTGCTGTCTTTTCTTTCGTAAGAGATGTTGGGAAAATACGAAAAGATGCAAACTGTCAATGTAAATACAGCCGTGGAAAGAAAGACTTATCTGTTCTTTGCAGACATGGCGAGGAAGTGAGATCATTACACAGGAACAGCAGGATGCATGCGGACAAAGGTTGAAATAGCAGGTGTAGACAGGATAGAAGCAGAGAATTTCCACAGCCTGATTCATTCTGTTCTGTAATTGATTTCGAAGTTTGGTTTACTTTCAAATACCTTAATTCAAGCAAAACCACAACATATCACCCAGAAACAAGAATTTGAATGGATAAGCCAGATAGTCAATAGCTCTGGTCTATCATCAAATGTAGTCAGCTCAGTTTTAGACACAGCTTCAGTAAAGCAGGGTAGATGGTGGTGATGAGTGGAAAGGTCTGTGTAAGATTATATCCCTCCTGCTGATACACGCCACAGCCCCCAGGCTTTGTAACAAGAGGCAGAAACACTCAAGGTTCAATGACTTTTCCATAAATCTTGATGGTTGTATAGCTCCTGTCCAAGACACTGATCTCATCTGACCTGGGGTCAGCTGGTACTTAGAGTTGCCCGGCTCTGGAATAATGATTAATAGTGGAGGAGCCGCATTCGATTTCTGTACCAGTCAAGTGAGGACAAAATGTTTGAGGTGCTGCCTCTTGGCTTGAAAGCTACCTGTAACCTTTATTTATCTATTTCTCTAGTTTTAATTCAGCTTTTCCCTTTAGTGGTTGCCACAGCAAGACTTCTACATCTCACCCTATTGTCTATATCCTCCTCTCTCTCACCAACTACCTTCATATCCTCTCTCACTACATCCACAAATGTTCTCCTTGGTCTTCCTCAATACCTCCTACATGCAGCTTCAATTCCAGCATCCGTCTACCAATATATTCACTATCCCTCCTCTGTAAGCGACCGAACCATCTCAGTCTGATCAGAGGGGCATTAGAAATGCAAAAGAAAACATTTATCCTACAGAAAACATTTATTCAGCCATATATTATTTACCGTTAATTTTGCACACACCTCCCACGAAGAAGACAATCATTGGAACCAGTTTTCCCTTGCCCGGACGTGGGTCACCCCCCCCGGAGCTAGAACCATGGACAGGGCTCGTGGTGAGCGCCTGGTGGCGTGGTCTTTACACATGGGTCTCGGCCCGTTTCTGTTATGAAACGTTCTAACATAAAACAGGGTTTGATTATTATCATGATTGAGATAATGGCACTGTCCAAACTAAATCTTTCTTCTCTTCTCTCTTCTTTAAATAACAACAATGGACATTTATATTGGTTTTGAAACGTTTTCAGTGTTCTTAGGAGAATGAAAAATCAGGCCACACAGCATTGCTGGTCTCACCACTGTCTTGTACACCTTTCCTTTCATTCTGGCTGATAGACTTCTATTCCATAGTACCTTTGACACTTTTCTCCACTCATTCCAACCTGCTGGAACCTGTTTTTTTACCTCTTCTCCATGGTCTCTGTTGCTCTGGACTGTTGACCCTGTACTTGAAATCCTCAAACTTCTTGATCTCCACTCCCAGTAGCCTCATCGTACCACCTGGGTTTCACAGATATACTCTGTCATACTGCGACTAACCTTCATTCCTCTCCTTTCCAGTGCATACCTCCACCTCTCAAGATTTTCCTCAACCTGTTACCTGCTCTCACTACATATCACAATATTATTCGCAACCGTCATAGTCCAGATTCCTGTCCAACCTCATCAATCAGCCTGTCCATCACCACTGTAAACAAGAAGGGGCTCAGAGCTAAGCACCGAAGAAGTCCCACTTTGATCTTGAAATTCTCTGTTACACCTACAGCACACCTCACCACTGTCTCACAGCTAGCATACATATCCTGCACCAGTCTAACACACTTCTCTACCACTCCAGACATACTTTTCTATCACCTCATACAATACCATAATCCTTCAATTGGCTCCCTGTCGTATGCTTTTTCAAGGTCTAGGTCTGCTCATCAACTTTATCTCTCGATAGCTCTTCATAGTTATCCCTGTGGGGCAGGGATAACTACTAACAACATTCAGACTCGCAAGTCTATCTGATATTCTTTTCACCTCCAGAACATTCCTCACTTTAAGAAAACTCCTACTCCATTTCTCTTCCTGGCAGTACCATGATAGCACAACTTAAAACCTGCTCCTAAGCTTCCTGCTCTACTACCTCTCCACCTGTTTCTCCTGGACACACAGTATATCCACCTTCCTACTCTGCATCATGTCAACCACCCCTTTACCTTTTCCTGTCAAAGTCCCAATGTTGAAAGTCCCTACTCTCGGTCCCAAACTCTTGCCTTTTCTCTTCTCTCTCTGCTCACAAACACACCTTCCTTCTCTCCTCTTTGCAAAAGGTTTATGCCGGATGCCCTTCCTGACGCAACCCTTTACATTTATCCGGTCTTGTAACTGGCTCAGGTAGACACTGCCCCATGCCCCCCTGAGGCGGCGTTAAATTCTGGTTTCAATTGATGCTAAAATAGAATACTCAGAGCTTTTATGTGAGGTTATATTTTACAAATTTGATATAACACGCAGCAAAAGACTTATCTAAATGTTCTACTTGCTCTATTCGCTGTGTTCTATTTTTGGCTATTTAACATTTACATGCATAGTAATTAAGCACCATGCAATTGTATTTACCCTGGACATTGATTTCAGGATCAGAATCGCCTTTATTGTCATTGCAGGACACAGTGAGATTGGGTTGAATGAGATTGAAAACTGATTTACAGCAGTTTTGACCCAAGTAAGTGTGGATTATAACTTGATTATGTTTCAAGACAAGTCAAGTCAGATATGATTTATATAGTGTCTCATCCAGTCAAGTTTAAAAAGAGAAGGAGAGACAGAATGTTAGTGCAAGAAAGAGAGAGAGGTAGACCGAGATACGTAGAAAGCCAGAGTGTGATAGAGGGGTGTATGAGGATTTGGGCGGACCGGCAAAAAGCTCAAGGGTCTATTACTATTATTACCTATAGCACTCCCACAGCAGACTATGCCTGTGGCAGCATAAGCTAACTCTACACTTTCTCAGAAAGGAAAGTTTTAAGCCTCTTCATAAACAAAGGAAGGATTTCAGACCCCCGCATCCAGATTGGAAGATAATTCCATAGAAGAGGAGCATGGTCACTGAATGCTTTAGCTCCTGCTCTGCTTTTAGCAACTGTTTGTAGAAAATTTGTTTTCAGAGACAACCTCTATTTTGTTACCTTCTATCTCACTTTAATGTGTGGCTTTTTCTGGACCCACATTTTAAAAGTTAATTTTCAAAATGCCACCTATTCTCGTGGGATATCCTAAAATGGAAGATGACTGGTAACCAGTAGGGCGGAATTTCAGAACTACTAAACTTCTCATTGGCTAAGGAATCTGTGGATCACAATGAGATCAAAATCATTCAGAAGAAGCATGGAAACACATTTTCAGTAAAATAATCCCTCTGTGTGTTTCTCCCTTCATTACAGAAATCCTCTGGTACCATAACTGATATAATCAGGAGAAGCTGGCATGTGCTTGATAAACCAACACTGGACAACATGTGATATTCCCCGCCAGAACAAATCATTTGAAATGCATCGAGACGGATTCCATTATCTCTCCAACCTAACAATTTATTTGGGACAATTTATTCAACCCTTCCTGTTCCTGGTCTGATTTGGCTCTAATCGAATTGAATCAGTCAAATTAAAGTATTACTAAATAACCTTGGAACCGTTCTGTCACTTGGTTCACTTTCATGTCTTGAGCTGTCCTTTTGTATCTTTTGATTACCAAGTGCATCTTTGTGCTTCAGATTCATTTGTTGTGTTGTGCCACCTCATTTGCTGTCTGCCTTATCAGTCGCCACCTCCCTTTGCTTGACACACTTCTCGGCCAACTTCAGACTAAACCCACTTGGCTCAGCTGCCTCCTGCTATAAATCCCGAAACTGCTCATCCCTGTCTGTTTTCTGGTTCGACAATCAGTCAAACCATGACTCTCTAATTACCTTTTATTTTATAGGGGGCTTATCTTAAGCAGCTTCAAGCACTTTATACACACATTACTTGACATTTGAGGTCCAAGATAAGTGGATTATTTAAAAGGCAATTTACTTTATTAACAAACTTTAAATGTTTTTTAGCTCTACACTATCTGCCTTATGATCCTTTTTATTATCAACAGGAAGACTGTTTTTTTAGTGCCTATTTGGCACATTATACTTAAGCTACTTTTATTGGTAAAAACAGACCAAACAGAATAATATTCTTTCTACCCTGCCTGCATGCTAACTGAGTGGTGTATGCAATAACAATGGCACATAGGTCCAGCAGCTTGTATGCACAAAACATAATGTAACACACACTATGCAATCCTGCAATGCATACAACAATATGCTGATAATATATCTTACAATTTACCGTAAAAGTACCTCATGGGATCCAAAACAGTCCTGGAAGGCCACACTTTGAATCCCTTGTTCCTGATTAAATTGAATTCAGATTCAATAACTTTATTTGCTAAAATAAATTATTTGTTAAATTATTTGTTAAAAGACATCAAGAGTAGTGGTAAAACATTTAGTAGACAAGAAAACAACCAGCACACCTTTAGCACAAAATATGAAAAATATGTCAATGTAAATGAAATAAATATGTAAACATTACGATTGCAGTAATTAACTGCTAAAAATAGTATAATCGAAATTTTATTAAAGGGTATGAAATATATACTTTTATATATTCACTATTCCTCCTCTGTACATGACTGAACCATCTCAGACCGGCTTCTCTGACCTTCTCTCCTAAACATCTAACATGTGCTGTTCCTCTGATAGACTCATTCCTGATCCTATCCATCCTGGTCACTCCCAAAAAGACCCTCAACATATTCATATCTGCAACCTCTCATTCTACCTCCTGTCTTTTCGTCACTATCACTGTCTCTAGGCCATACAGCATCGTTGGTGTCACCACTGTCTTGTACACCTTTCCTGTCATTCTGGCTTATCTGGTCTTCAGTCGCATAGTATCCCTGAAACTTTTCTCCACCCATTCCAACCTGATTGAACCCATCTATTTACCTCTTTTCCAAACTCACTCGCTGCTCTGGACTGTTGACCCGAGGTACCTGAAATTCTCCAGCTTTTTGATCTCCACTCCCTGTAGCCTCACCATTCCACCTGAGTTCCTCTCATTCACATGCATATACTATGTCTTGCTGCAACGAAACTTCATTCCACTCCCTATCAGAGCATACCACCACCTCTCTTGATTTTCATGATGCAAACATCATGGTTCATGGAGATTCCTGTCTAACCTTATCTGTCAGCCAGTCCATCAACACTGCAAATAAGAAGGGGCCCAGAGCTGAGCACTGATGAAGTCCCACCTGCAGCCTGAACTTCTCTGTTACCCCTAGAGTACATCTCACCACTGTCTCACAGAGAACAAACATGTCCTGCACCAGTCTAACATACTCCTCTGCTTCTCCAGACTTCCTCATTCAAGACCAGAATTCTTCTCTTGGCACCCTGTCATATGCTTTTTCTAGGTCTACAAAAATGCAATGCAGCTCGCTCTGGCTTCTCTGTACTTCTCTATTAGCTTTTCCCAAAGTAAATACTGCATCTGTAGTAATCTTTCCAGCCAAGAAGCCATACTGCCGTTCACAAATGCTGACTTTTGCTCTCAGTCTAGTTTCCACCACTCTTTCCCATAACTTCATTGTATGGCTCAGCAACATTATCCCTCTACAGTTTCTGCAATTTTGCACATCCCCTTATTCTTACATCAAGCCTTTTCTCCATTCCTCTGGCATCTTTTCATTCACTAAGATCCTGTTGAATAAACTAGCCAGAAACTCTACCGCTCCCTCTCCCAGACACTTTCATACTGCAATTCTATATACGGGTATGTACTGTACAGGAATATCCTCAGGACCAACTGTCTGTCCATGCTTCATCCTCTTTAATGCCTTCCTCACTTCACTTTTACTAATCTCTGCTACTTTGTGGTCAACAATAGTCAACTCTCCTACCCTTGCCTCGCTTTCATTTTCCACATTCATCAGCTCTTCAAAGTACTCTATCCATTTTACCATCACTCTTCTAGCGTCTGACAATACAGTTCCCTCTCTATCCTCAATTAACCAGTCCAGGACCTGGACCTGTTGTACATCCTTTCCATCTTTATCTCTCTGTTTCGCCAACCTGTATAGATCATTCTCTCCTTCCTTCCTGTCCAACCCTCCTGAACATACAGGTCATCGTACACCCTTTGTTTTGCCTTTACTACCGTTATCTTTACCTTCCGTTCTATCTCCTGTACTCCTGTCCATTCTCTTCAGTCCCCTCTTTACCAACCACTTTCTCTGTGTATATACTGTACTCATGCACTTCCTCATTCCACCATTAAGTTTCTTTATCTACTTTCCTTCCAGATAACACACCGATTACTCTCCTACCTGTCTCCCTGATCACATCAGCTGTTGTTGTCCAATCATCTGGAAGCTCACCCTGGCCACCCAACCCTTTCTCAACTCCTCCCTTAAAACCATATTACACTCCTCCTTTTCAGCTTCCACCACTTTGTCCTCTGCTCTGTCTTTGTCCTCTTGACCTTCCTTTTCACCAGAGTCATCCTACAAACCATGATCCTATGCGGTCAGGCGACACTCTCACCTACCACCACTCTGCATTTCCCGATCTCTGTTAGATTAACTTGTCTACACAAGATGTTGTATATCAGTGAGGTCCTACCTCTGGTCTTAGAAGTTACCCTATGTTCCTGTCTTTTTCACTACAGCCATTTTCATGCTTTTGCAAAGTCTACCACTATCTGTCCCTCTGTGTCCTATCCTGTATACCAAATCTGCCCATCACTTCTTCATCCCTTCTAGGATATGCATGCAAGCTGTGACACAGTGGTGCAGTGTGCAGTAGAGGTAACAGAGCAGTTCAATGTGGAGATGGGACTCTATCAGGGCTCAGCTCTGAGGAGCTTCTTGTTTGCAGTGGTAATGGACAGATAAGGTTAGACAGAAATCTCCATGGACCATGGTGTTTGCAGATGACATTGTGATATCTAGTGAGAGCAGAAAACTGGCTGAGGAAAATCTAGAGAGGTGGAGGTATGCACTGGAGAGGAGGGGAATGAAAGTTAGTTGCAGCAAGACGGAGTACAAGTGTGGGAATGACAGGAGCTTAGGTGGAATGGTGAGGCTACAGGGAGTGGAGATCAAGAAGTTGGAGGATTTCAGGCACTTGAGTCAACAGTCCAAAGCAACAGAGAATGTGGAAAAGAGGTGAAGAGACGGGTTCAAGCAGGTTGGAATGGGTGGAGAAGTGTCAGGGGTACTATGCAATATAAGACTATCAACCAGAATTAATGGAAAGGTGTACGAGACAGTGGTGAGACCAGCAATGCTGTATGTACTAGAAACAGTAACAATGACGAAAAGAGTAAGAGTAAGAGGTCGCAGAGATGAAGATCCTAAGGTTCTCTTTGGGAGTGACCAGGATGGCTAGGATCACGAATGAGTCTATCAGAGGAACAGCACATATTAGCCAGACTGAGATGGTTCGGTCATGTACAGGGGAGGGATACTGAATATATTGGTACACGGATGCTGGAATTGGAGCTGCCAGGCAGGAGGTCTTTAGGAAAATCCAAGACAAGATTTATGGACGGAGTAAGAAAGGTGATTCACTGTGGCGATCCCTGAAGAGCAAAGATAAAAAAAGAAGACGAAGACTTCTTCATCCCGTCTTTTGCCTCCTCCAACATGCCCATTGAAGTCTGCACCAACTACCACTCTCCCATATTTGGGATATTCTGTGTGTCCTTGCATTTGGGTCATGACAGATTCAAGATAGAACTATCTGGCCATTCTGACCAGGATGGATGTTTGGGTCAGTCATCACCCCCAAATTCATGACGTATGGTTTCCTGGTCTTACATTACAGCTTGTAATTATAGGCACTGTCCCAGAGATATATTAGCAAAATGCACTCCTCAATGTTCACCCTGAGAAGGGTCTCATATAACCTGATAACCTGCCTGATTGTTTATTGGGCACACACTAAAAACTGTTTGGCCATGCATTTCCATTAAACCTTGAAATATAGTTAGTGCTGAATATATTAAAGAGTGGGCTTGGCCTCTTCAGCACTGCAACCAGAGACTGATGTCTCTTGCAGCATTTTGTCCAGTGCCATGCAGACTGGGAGTGTTCAAATAATTGTCTCAGCTACTCCAGAAATCTATTCCGGAAACCTCAACCTTAACCCTAGTTTGCATGAATGATAGGAGTTAAAGAGTAATTCTAATTCATGCTGGTCTAAGTTGAAGCCTGTAAAGAGGAGACCGAAGTTATCACAAGAAATAACACAGACAAGTGACTATTCTTTTGAGCTCTGCAGAGAGGGAGACTCAGTGCGCTCTTTGGAGGCAAGATCCAGAGAATCACAGTTCCTCCTTGCTCGGCCTTTTATTGTGTGAATGTGTATTGGTGTTGTTGACAAGATCATATATGGGGAGAGGGTAATTCCTGTTTACATTCAGGGGGGTAGGTTCCTTATCAGGGGGTAGGTTCTCATTTGCTTTGCAGTCATTTGGCAGACTCTTTCATCCAAAGCGACTTACATTGGAGGTGCTGGGGATTGAACCCGGGACCTCATGCATGCGCTCTACCACTGAGCTGCAACACCTTTATGCTTATTTGAATTTACGATCACGGGGGTAGGTTCCTGTTTAAGGACGAAGGCCATTTTTGCTCACAAGTCCTGCTGTCTTCATGTGAGTAGTAGAAATAACATAGCTATGAATATAGCTAGAAAACTCTAACTATAGGAATTTAAAGTTGCTGAACAATAAGAAAAGGCTTTGGATTTGCAATGATGTTTACCACCAGCATCATCAGCTCTTTTGAATGTGATAACACCCTGATGCTGCTGCATGGTTAAATGTTATATTAATTTCTAATTATTAGCCCCAAGTCTCACAGCATGAAGAACCCTGGTTCTGTTCCGAAAAAGGGACCTTTCTGTGTGGAGTTTGCCTGTTCTCCCCATGTGTACCTGGGTTTTCTCCGGGTTCTACAGTTTTAGACTCACAGTCCAAAAACGTTCAGCAGGTCTGTGGAAAAAATTGGGAAAATTGCCCTGAATGTGTGAGTGAATGAGTGTTCGTCTCAGTGACGTGCAGTGAGGTTCATGGCGGTTGAGGCACTGACATCAGTCAGATTTACAAAAATATGAACCCTACGGAGTAGCTTATTCACCATTTTATTGACAGCAGTTAACGTGTTTTGTTTAAAATATCATATCAATATTCTTTACATATACAAAGTGTAGCATAGAAAAAAGCACATAAAAAAACGCTATTATCTCTTACCTTTACTTATAAATGAAGTCCACACGTCGCCGAGCGGCGCTGAGCGGTTTTCCTTTACTTTCCTTTGTGGATGCTGATGTTAAGTCTTTGCTGTTCATTCAAAGCCAAATATATCCTTGACATCCTGAATGTTTTTAGCACGATTTGACTTTGAATGTGAGTGGCCAACCACTCATGTTTGGTTGTCAGAAGTTGAGAAAAGAATGCAGGAAAAGCAGAAAAGGCACTCTCTTACTGGACATCCACACAGCCAGCCCTTTCGTGGGTACCACTCTGTTCAAAGAAACCGAGTCTTCCGTCAGTCTTGCAAAGTCCAGTTTAGAGAATTCTTTCAGTTTAGTTGTGTAATCCTCCATTTTGGAAATAAAGCCAAGCTAGAGGAAAAAATACCTGGATGGCTGCACTTCACTTGCTAACTGTTTACAGTAGCTTGCTATTGCAAATTCTATTATTCTTCAGCCAAGTAGTAGAAAGGATCCCTGGGATCACCGGTGCCCCCTACCATGAGGCCCCGTCACTGGGTGCCTCACTTAGTGTGTCTTCGCTGCCGCTTTACAATCGCTTGGCACGAGAAACACGTTACGGTTGTTGGCGAAAAAAATTATACACGTCAACTAAAGTATGGAAATTTAGTTCATATATTAGTGCTTGATGAGTTTGAAAATTTTAATAATGACATCCACAGAGACGGCAATACGATCTCAGCCACATAGCATGGCGGCGCAGTTATTGCCCAATCCATAGTGGGCTCCGCTAGCTGCCGTCTTACCGCACGGCTCTTCTTCATATTTAAACCCCAAATGTAATTTTTTTTTTTTCAGTGATTTTGAAAAAAAAAACGACTAAAAATGGTGAAGTTAGGTGGAAAATAACTTTATAGTACAAATCACTGAATAAATAGAACCATTCAACTTATTTCTCATTTTCCTTTTTTTTCTTTGCATGTCTTTTGCGCCTGCCTCGACTGACTGCACGTCACTGGTTTGTCTGTATATGTGGCCCTGGGACTGACTGACAACCAGTCCAGGGTGTAACTGTCTCTTACACAACAATAGCTGGGATTGGCTCCACCATCCCTCGTTACCCCAGGTGCAGGATAAGCGGCAGGGCCATTGATGGAATTTTTATCCCCACACACCTTGAAGAGAATTGACTTCATGTTGCCCATGTTTTCCGATGTCATTCACCAAGAAAAGCTGATCTACATACTCTTGCCATAACTTGCCTTTTAATAATACAGGCAAACCCTGGGAGTTGTGTTCTTTAAATAATTCTGTATATTAGAAGATGCTTAGAAATGCTTAGTTTAATATTCATTACTTTCCTCACTTCATCTATCTCAGAGATATTAAACATTGATAACATAGCACGCTTTGAATGTCAGGAGTTAAATGACATATAAACAATAAATGAAAAAAAAAAACACACATATATCCACATACACATATATACATATATCCATGTATATGTGTGTGTGTGTGTGTGTGTGTGTGTGTGTGTGTGTGTGTGTGTTTGCGCGCGCGCACATTTATTTATTTATGTATTTTTCAGAAATAAACAGCCATATATTAGCAGCAAATTACAGAACTGAACTTGGCTATACAACAGATGTCAAATGGCTAATGGTGGCTGACAAATGTAGCATACATCTTTATTTGATGGATTGAGATCGAATCATAGCCATCACAGATGTCATAGGAGAGATAGTGAATATATTGGTATATCGATGCTGGAGTTGGAGCTGCCAGGCAAGAGGTCTCAAGGAAGACCAAAGAGAAGATTTATGCATGTAGTGAGAGAGGATATGAAGGTAGTTGGTGTGAGAGAGGAGGATACAGAGAATAGGGTTAAAAGGAGAAGGTTGATTCGCTGTGGCGACCCCTGAAGAGAAAAGACGAAAAAAGAAGAAGACTTCTCAATCCCCTCTATTGCCTCCACAAACATACGACGAATGTAAGTCTCATTGGACAAAAATGCAGAATAAAGAACGAAAAAAACATATATAAGTCGCACCAGGATCTAAGTCGCATTTTTAAGGGAAATTTATTTGATAAAATCCGACACCAAGAATAGACATTTCATCTTGATAGGCAATCTGAAATAAAAATAGATTAGAGAACAAAAGGCCGAATAAGTATAGCCTAGTATAGCCTATATGACGCATAAACAACGAACTGAGAACGTTGATGATTGAAGCGTTGCTGCAGACAGCCCCTACGCCATGGCACTGAACTGTATGTAAACAAGCAAGACAAAACTGTATCAGTTGCTAGATTTTTATTTAGCCAGCGTTGAGAGGTGGGGGTAATCTCCCTTTAACTGGCTGTTAAGAGCCGATGATGTGTGTTCCTCATTGATAGAAAGTCTTATTGTAAATGTGTTCAAGTGAAGCACTGCTTTCATCAAAACTGTAATCATTTTTTTTATGCCAGTTAATGCTGGATGAGCTGCAAACGTATACTGACTCTAACATCAAGGTTGTTGACATTTTGATTGGCAGGCAAGAGAATTGTTTCAGGAGGCTATGCCAACGAGTGTGTGTGTGTGTGTGTGTGTGTGTGTGTGTGTGTGTCTGTGTGTGACGATCGCTGATATATTACAGACACACACGCAGACTCAGACAGACACACATCAGAGCTAGAGAGCTCAATAATTTCACACATAAGTCGCTCCAGAGTATATATATATATATATATATATATATATATATATACACATACATATATTTATATATGTATATACACTGTATATATGTATTAATTGTCATTAACACTTATCCTGCACATAGAGGCTGCTGTAGCCAAGCAGTTATGTAAGTAAGGAGTTTTGTTGTATTTCCTAACCCTTTGACCCTCACCCTAAACCTGACCCTTTCAAATAAATATTTGCATTAGACTTTCTTGGTAGAAGCAAATGCCTCTGAAAAGACTTGGGGTTGAGAAAAACAGATGAAATTCTATTCAGAGACAGGAATTCCAGGGAGGGATGCCCCTTTATTGCATGGAGTCTTACGAGTGCTTGTTGATATTGAATATGAAATCAGTGAGTTAACAGTTTTTCTTTGTTTATTCTTTTTTTCTCTTTCTTTCTTTTTTCCAGTAACTTAACTAATCTTTGCCTCATGTCAGTGTTGAACACTGTAATTTAAATGCTTTTCAAAAGCTAGGGAGTTTGATTATACGAAAGACTTATAAAGTCCAAAATTTGTGATTTAACTTTGAAATGTTACATTAAATATTAATCTTGATAAATGCCATTTCTTTTGTTACCTATGAATCATTGATCATCTTCTGCAGACAATGGAATATTGAAAAGCCATTTTCCCAGGTCTCTGAAACAGCAAGTCCTATGAAATAAAGGCTCAGAGGGACTATTATTGATGTGATTCATTCATCTCATTCTATCTTATGTCCGAACTTATTTTGGGATATTATAAATAAAAAGATTGTTTGTTCACTTCCTGTCTCATTATAGTCTAAAGGACGGGAATAAGATCAGTAAAAGACAAAAAAGCATCTACTCATGTTTGTGTATATATACATATATGTATATATATATATATATATATACACACATGCAGAATATACAGACATAGTAAATATATATATATATATATATATATATACACATGCAGAATATACAGACATAGTGTGTGTGCATTTAAAATGTGCCAAGAAAGCTATGTTTAGAGATAGATGCTGAAAAGGGATGCTAGAGAAGCCCATTGCAGACTGAAGAGAGGAGGTGTTGAAACAGGGACTTCCCTTAGCCTCCATCATCTGCAGGGAGGGAAAAAAAACACATACACACACACACACATGCACAGCCTCCCCTATTCACACGCACACACACACAACGCTGAGAGCTAGCAAAGGGTCTTTAAACCGCTTCACCTGAAACAGACAAAGGGGACTTTAACCTGCCACAATGGAGGAAAACATGGATGAATCTCAGAGCCAGAAAGGTAAGACCACAGTGGCAATTTCTTCATTTCATTTCAGATCATTGCTGCCATTGTTCTTCTCATCGATTCCTCGCTGTGATGGGGTCCCTTTGTGCGTCTGTTGTGGGGCTGAGATAAGAGGCAGCATACATGTCCTGCAGCACAACAAAGCCCAGATTGCAGCTCTTATGCATTACTTTCACATTTGGTGATTTTGCGCATTATTACTGTTGACAGACATTGAGAGTAAAAGCACTTGGGCTGGATGTGAATGTTGCAGATTAGACAGTCATGTTCCACCGTGTGTTTTGATGACTGAAAGGATAAATAAGCAGATTGGGGATGGGAGACTCTGGTGGATCAGGGTTGTTTTGCTTTGGAGGCTGGATGGATTCACAGATGGATGGACAGATGGATGAATGGACGGATGGATGGAGAAGGTGGGAGTGGCAGGGGTGGGGGATGGAATAAAACCCAAAAATCAGAAGGGGGGTAAGTGGAGCAGTGATTGATGCCTCCATTGGGATTTTCTTTGTTTGCCTCCATTGTTGATGCTTTACGCTTGTCTGAACGCCTTTCCCTCTTCACTCACCCCCTTGCTTTCTGCCCCTCTCCCTTTCTCCCCTTGCCGTCTGTGCCACTCTCTCCTGCCTTTCCCTCCATTTTCTCTTCATCACCAGCCTTCATTCTGTTTGTGTGTTGTTTTGTGACTGTGCATCAGCGTTCGCCTGGGTCCACCAATCAAACTGTATCGCTGCCTCTGCAGGTTGCGTGTTTTTACTGTCTGCCTCCCCCCGTCCCCCTCACTTCCTCTCTGTACCCCCCTTGGCTTTAAATCAACCATTTTTTTTTTCCTCTGTATATTTCTATATTAGCAAATGTATTGCAATTCACATCCCATATTTATTCTTTTCAGATTATGTTTTTTTTTTTTGGTTGTCACCTACAAGAATGGGCGTGTCCTTTTTCTTCTTTGCACCTTCAGCTCGAAATCACACCCTGCCATCACCAACAAAAACTGCACAACAGCCAAAGATTCAAGAGTCAAGATTCAAGATTTTTAATTGTCATTGTGCACGCACAGTGAAATTTTGTATTGAGAGCTCCCGGCTTGGAGTATGTACCGCATAATAAATAGACAAGTTATATACATAGTGCATGGGCATGATCCATACGGTGCAGCCGATTTGATACACAGCTCAATTCGTAGTTACAAGAATCTTAAATGTGAACAAACACTGTATCTATGGAAACAGTGTTATAAAATTGCCTTCATTGTGTGATAGGTGGATTCATGTGCTTTTTCTGGAAGGTGGGTATGTTAGCCAATCAGAATGCTGTGTGAGGACACATGAGGCTACAAGCAAACAAAATATTCCATTCCACCCACTTATTTTTTTCCATATCTTTTACAAATACTACCGTCATTCCTTCTTTCATCTTTGTTCCTTTCCATTATGTTTTTCCCTCTCGTGTCAGTTTAGCTCCTGCCGGATTTTAAGAAATTCTTCTCCTTCCTCCCAGAGTTAATAAATATAATGCAAGGGGCTGGTAACACATTCATGATGGGTGTGTATGGCAAGAAATGCTGAACTCTTGAGAGGAAAATTGAATTGGAAGCTCCTCTGCGTTTCTTGTTCTGACTGAATTAATCACCTGCAGTTCTTAAAATCCACCTGTAATTGTTTATTAAATTTATTCTGATGAATTATGTGGTCTGACGGTGGTTTTTATGTTGCTAGAACTTAAATGCATTTATATCAATGATTGGTTCATCCTTGAGAAATCATATCAAGGCCATTGTGTTTTCCTCTTGGGTTGTTCCTGTGCATCGTGTATTTGCAAGTGTATTTGCAGTCCCTATGTCCTTTATTGTAAGTCACTTTGGATAAAAGCGTGTGCCAAATGCAATGTAATGTAATGTAATGTAATGTAATGTTTTTGGTAAGTGTATTGATAAATTGAAATGATAAATACATAATTGTTTTTGTTGAGAAAGGGGTTAAAGCAGGACATGTTTTATACATGTTGCATTGAAACCAAAGACTCAACCATCTGGGATACACCCCTGTGCTATAAAACCAATTCAAGATGTTTTCAAAAATTGTCACCGTGATACAGCCCTGTGGTCAATCTACATCATTCATCTATTTTGAGTGTGTAGTCTATATTGAAGACTCCTTCTTCAAATTGTTTTTTTTTTTTTCCACAAATGAACATATGATGTTTATTGCTTAATAAATAATGTATCACACATTCTATTGCCCATTCCTCCTGAGAGTGCAGTTTGAAACAACAATTTGACATTTAAACTTCAAAGCAACATGTGCTACAATATTATTTCCAACCTTTGTTAAATATTTAAATTCTAGAGCAAGAAGATTTAATAAAGTCACCAATATGCCCTACTGGTTCATATAGATTAAATTGAACACCCACATGTATTGCATTAAACCTGTTACCCACACAAGGACAAAAAAACAAAAAATAGATGAACAAATAGAGACAATGAATGAAATTCAAAATTGAAAGTTAATGTTTAACAATAAGCCATCTAGCAAGAAGCACATTTACACACAAAAAAACAAAATGTTGCATTGGATAGTGTAGTAACACAAAGTGTTATTTGTTGCAGTGAAAACTCATGTGTTGATCCAATGGTATTTTCAACTCACTGTTGGGATGAATATACCAATAGAGATTAAACACTCCTGTAACAGCACAATAAAGGTCCTCTGTTAGACTCAGACCAGAACATGTGATGAAAAGTCAATGAGAAGACAATTCTTATGAAAGAAACCAGGTATCCCTAAAAAACAATTTATTCCCCTTGATTCAGTTATACTGCCAGTCTCACAGGGATTAGCAGACAGTGCTAGTACAAATGTTGGCATGTCCATTGTATCGTCTTTACAATTTATGACAGCTCTATTGAAATAACAAGTAACAATGGGAATAAGTGTCTTGTGTTTTACACCCTAGTATCAAGAAGTCTCCCGCCCCTAAAATCAGAGACCTCAGCCAACTCCATCAGATTTTTACATCTTTGCAGGACTTTGAAGGACTATGAAACTACTCGTGGATAGCCATTTGTCTGTATTCACTTTCCTTGTAAGACATCAGCCATTTGACACAGTCAGCTTCATCTTAACTCTGTTGACCAATGCTGTCAGCTACTGACGCTATGTGTTAACCTATTAACAAGATATTCTAAAAAGAAAAATTATTGTTGAAACCTTAGCTGAAATGTGAGATAATAGTGCTCCAAAAATGGTTGCTAAGATAAGATAAGATAAGATAAGATAAGATAAGATAAGATAAGATAAGATAAGATAAGATAAGATAAGATAAGATAAGATAAGATAAGATAAGATAAGATAAGATAAGATAAGATAAGATAAGATACGGCAACATCAGGTAACAATGGACAACATAAAGGAACAGTATGGTTGAAAAATACACAACCAGAACTAAACAACAATATAAATAGAGTGACGATAGCAATGACAAGAAAAATATATAAACAAATATGGGCAGGATGTGTGTGGGCTGAGACCAACAAGGATAAGAAGGACAGCATGTAAATGGGTAGGTAGTGCAATATGTATGGCTGGAGTTTTACAGTAACTAAAAGCTAAATTGATGTAATCTTTAATCATATATTTTAATTGGGGCAGACAGATGGATGAGAGCAGAGCATCCCAGATGTGGATAAACAAACAGCAGCCAAGGAAACCTGCAGAGGTGTGTCGAGAACGTTTAATCATATTTGATCTGTTTCCTTGGGAATTTAGTTTCTCAGGTTCGAGTAGGTGCCACTCTGTTCATTAGATACACACTTTCGTCCATATATGTAGTGATATTCAAAATTTAACAAAAGGATTTTTTTCAACATCTGAAAACGCCTCTGCAATGCTGGGTTTATCAAATATTCACACAGTGAAAAATCTTCCAATATCCCTTCAGTCCTGGGTTATTCCATAGAAAATAATATGAAGAAGCAATAACTTCTTTGCACCACTTTAAAAATTAATGTTGAAGTTTATCAATAAAGTCAATGAAGTAACTGACCAGTCACTCATCCAAAAGTGGAGCTCATGTATTTGCTTCATATCCATTTCATTATCATGCTCTCGAATAGATAGCAACCTAATGGAGAGAAGTAAAAGTCAATACAAATTGACTGAGTGGGCTCAGAGAGAGAGAGGCCGCGGAGGAAAGTTTGAGGCAGAGAAACAGGTAGTCTGAGGGTAATTTCATTACGTTCCATCGACACATAAATTAAATTAGACTTGGAATGAGCTCCATTTAGCTCCCTGTGAGTTTTTTATTCGGACCAACAGTAGAGTGTAGAGTTCATTTGGCTGGAAGCAAGACTCATTCCCCCAGGTGTTGATACTGAAAGTGGGTGGTTATTTGCAGGGGGGAGTATAAAACAAAACAAAATAACAAAACAATCAGCTAACATCAAGGTTATCCCTTGACTAAAGGCTCAAATGGAAATAAAATTAATGAACTTCCTTTTTTTTCTCAGTATACCTCAAGGGGAAAAGTGTTTGGCCCAACACCAAAGCAGTAATTCTTCCTACTGGACTCCGAACATTTCCTGTAGCAAGGGTTTGAAGATGCATTCATGGGAGACATTGGACAATTTAATAAAAATGTATTTCTTTCAATAAATGTGTAACAGAGCAGTTTGATCCTGGTCACTGACAATTTCACACTCAAGTCATGCTTTTTGGTGAAGCATAGTTACAAAAATTAATCAAAAAAGAAATCACAAAAAAAGGGGGCGACGTCGAAGGGTGTCCTGATCCTTTTCACTGTGACTAAAAGTCAAAGCCATAACTTTGGGTGATTCTCTCTCCACAATCAGAACCAACTCTTGTGAATAAGTAGAAAATTAAGAGGTATTTGAAAGTAACCATCAATTTCATCCAAAAAAATTAAATCTGGTCAAGGGTACACTTTTTCCAAGGAACTAGGGGTTGTAAGAGTGCAACATTTCCCCCCAAAAAGTTTTTGCCGTTGTTGTAGTTTGGCACACGTGTGCAAAGAAATTACAAAGGCAACCCCAAGGAACTTTAGCAGAGGACAGGATCTCCAGCATTGCACAGCCTCAAAAATTTGGGCAATTCAGTTTGAAGATTTTTTCAACATCACCAATAATCTGGTGTATAGTTCAGATTAGTTTAGTTCAGATGGAATTTTGCCATATGTCTTACACAAAGTGTGAAAAAAGCATTGGGTGGTATTTGATCAGCCTCTCGCGAATAATGTGGACCAACCGAGCCTAAGCAAAATCAAATGACATGTGTTTTTATAGCAATAGAGGGAACTCTGCAATAAATACAAATGACACTTATTCCTGTTATGTTCATATCATAGCCAGCATGTCGTTCTCCATCTATTACTATTAACATATTTTCCAACAATATTCGTGATACATAGTGGACTGTGAATCTGTGGCTTTCAGGAACACACACCCTACAGTTACTACTTTACAGACAGCAACTAAATAAATGGTACCAGTTTATTTGAGGTGAATAACTACATTTGTCAATCTTTATTATAGTATGTCACAGAAATGATGAAGCAGTTAAGTAGGTGAAAGCAGAAAATTTATTGCAAAGAGGGATACTGATTTTTTTTCTAATGTACCATTACACTTCTACATGAAAACCAGGAAAGGAATCAAATTTTTTAATTTTTTTTTTTTTTTTTTACAAAGAACACGGTCATTTGATTTACTACACTTTATTGGACAATATTTATATGATGAAGTCCCACTTCTCTCCTATCTTTATAGACCCCCTACTGGGTCCAGTGCTGTCTGTACTTACCATTTTTACACCCGCTCTGGAACACCCAATAAAGGCTTTAGTCAATCGCATCATTTAAAATGGCCTTTTTTAACATCACATTTTCCTGCTATTATCACTCTTGGTAATCTAGATGAGAATTTGAGTAAGTACCGTAAGGTACTGAGGGAAATGATTCATTTGTATAATGTAAATAGCTGGTGTCAATTAGGAGGAAAAAATGTGGTTTCACATTTTATTATACTGGATTGGTTCCTTCCCTCTCACTTACTCTGATGTGCCATTCAGCTGCCAGGTGGCTTCCTGGTGTTGATTGAGATATAATTTCACGGGTTAGATAACCTGGTCTTCAATGCATTTGGCATTTTTTCCAGGTAAACAAGACAACTCCTCTATTAATACACTACAGCTACTTCACAACTTGAGATTTCTTTACACATTAAAGGTCCATGTATTTTTTAAACTTTTTGGAACTTTCCTTCAATGAATTACCATGCATGAGCAGTTTTTCATAAGTGGTGATTACAACATCCCCATGATTTAAGGACATGTAATGGTTTTAAGGAGAATGCAGCCACAGGGCGGCACTGGCCTATGTCTCTCCAAGCCTGCCTTGGGGGGGCACGGAGCAGTGCCTCCCTGTGCCGGTCCCAAGCCCGGATAAATGCAGAGGGTTGCGTCAGGAAGGGCATCCGGCGTAAAACTTTTGCCAAAACCAAACATGCGAGTCAACCAAAACTATACCATACCGGATCAGTCGCGGACCGGGTTAACAACGACCGCCATTGGTACTGATGACCTACAGGGTACTAATGGAAATTGGGCTACTGTGGGTCGAAGAACAAGAACAAGAAGAAGAGGAGGAGCACGTGTTCGGAAGCAGAGAGAGAGGAGGAAAGGAAAGAGCCTGGGACTGAGAGTAGGGACTTTGAATATTGGGACTATGACAGGAAAAGGTAGAGAGTTGGTCGACATGAGAGAAGGAAGGTGGATATACTGTGTGTCCAGGAGACCAGGTGGAAAGGTAGTAAGGCTAGAAGCTTAGGAGCAGGCTTTAAGTTGTACTATTATGGTACTGACAAGAAGAGAAATGGACTAGGAGTTATCTTGAAGGAGGAGTTTGTTAGGAACATCCTAGAGGTGAAAAGAATGTCAGATAGACTTATGAGTCTGAAACTGGGAATTGAAGGTGTGATGCTCAATGTTGTTAGTGGCTATGCCCCGCAGGTGGGATGTGAATCGGAAGAGAAGGAGAAGTTCTGGAATGAGTCGGATGAAGTGATGCAGAATATTCCCAGAAATGAGAGAGTGGTAATTGGTGCAGACTTCAATGGACATGTTAGTGAGGGCAATAGAGGGGATGAAGAAGTGATGGGCAGATTTGGTATCCAGGATAGGAATGCAGAGGGACAGATGGTGGTAGATTTTGCAAAAAGAATGGAAATGGCTGTAGTGAATACCTTTTTCCAGAAAAAAAAGGAACATAGGGTAACTTATAAGAGCGGAGGTAGGAGCACGCAGGTAGACTACATCTTGTATAGACGAGGTAACCTGAAAGAGATCAGTGACTGCAAAGTACTTGTAGGTGAGAGTGTAGTCAGACAGCATAGGATGGTGGTTTGTAGGATGACTCTGGTGACAAGGAAGATGAAGAGGACAAAGGCAGAGCAGAGGACAAAATGGTGGAAGCTGAAAAGGGAGGAGTGTTGCATGGTTTTCAGGGAAGAGTTGAGAAAGGGTCTGGGTGGTCAGGGTGAGCTTCCAGATGATTGGATAACAACAGCTAGTGTTATCAGGGAAACAGGTAGAAGAGTACTTGGTGTGTCATCTGGAAGGAAAGTAGATACGGAGACTTGATGGTGGAATGAGGAAGTGCAGGAGTGTATACAGAGAAAGCGGTTTGCGAAGAAGAAGTGGGATGCTGAGAGGACTGAAGAGAACAGACAGGAGTTCAGGGAGATGCGGCGAAAGGTAAAGATAGAGGTAGCAAAGGCAAAACAAAGGGCTTATGATGACTTGTATGCTTGGTTGGATAGTAAGGAGGGAGAGAATGATCTATACAGGTTGGCGAAACAGAGAGATAAAGATGGAAAGGATGTACAACAGGTCCGGGTGATTAAGGACAGAGAAGGAAATGTATTGACAGATGCTAGAAGAGTGATGGGAAGATGGAAAGAGTACTTTGAAGAGCTGATGAATGTGAAAAATGAAAGAGAGGCAAGGGTAGGAGAGGTGACTATTGTAGACCACAAAGTAGCAAAAAAAAGGCAGTTGGTCCTGATGATATACCTGTGGAGGTGTGGAAGTGTCTAGGAGAGGCAGCGGTAGATTTTCTGACTAGATTATTCAACAAGATCTAAGAGAGTGAGAAGATGCCTGAAGAATGGAGATGAAGTGTGATGGTGCCTATTTTTAAGAATAAAAGGGATGTGCAGAATCGTGGCAACTATAGAGGGATAAAGTTGATGAGCCATACAATGAAGTTATGGGAAAGAGTAGTGGAAACTAGACTGAGAGCAGAAGTCAGCATTTGTGAACAGCAGTATGGCTTCATGCCTAGGAAGAGTACTACAGATGCAGTATTTCTGTTGAGAATGCTAATAGAAAAGTACAGAGAAGGCCAGAGGGAGTTGCATTGTGTTTTTGTAGACCTAGAAAAAGCATATTACAGGGTGCCAAGAGAGGAGCTCTGGTATTGTATGAGGAAGTCTGGAGTGGTAGAGAAGTATGTTAGACTGGTGCAGGACATGTATGCTAGCTGTGAGACAGTGTCACGATGTGCTGTAGGGAAAACAGAAAAGTTCAAGGTGGAGGTGGGGAGGTGGAGATCCTCTTTCTGCCATTTTGCTGCCAACAATTGGTCATTGTTTAATCTAGGAGATATGAATAACCAAACATGACACCAGACAAATATAGATTGTATAGGGGATTCAGTTGATACTTGGTACTCACATCTCCACTATCTGGCATCAATTGATAATTTTCAGGCCAAACCAGGAAACCGAAACCAGGATCAGCTCTGAGCCCCTCCATGTTTGCAGTGGTGATGGACAGGCTGACAGATGAGGTTAAATAGGAATCTCCATGAACCATGGTGTTTGCAGATGACATTGTGATCTCTAGTGAGAGCAGAAAACAGGCTGAGAAAAATCAAGAGAGGTGGAGGTATGCACTGGAAAGGATAGAAATGAAAGTTTGTCGCAGCAAGATGGAGTATATGTGTGTGAATGACAGGAACTCAGGTGGAACGGTGAGGCTCCAGGGAGTGGAGATCAAAAAATTTCAGGTACAGGAGGATTTCAGGTACTTGAGTCAACAGTCCAAAGCACTGGTGAGTGTGGAAAAGAGGTGAAGAGACGGGTTCAAGGGGGTGGAGAAATGTGTCAGGGCTACTTTGTGATTGAGGACTATCAGCCAGAATGAAAGGAAAGGTACACAAGACATTGGTGAGACCAGCGATGCTGTATGGCCAACAAACAGAGCTAGAGGTCGCAGAGATGAAGATGTTGAGGTTCTCTTTGGGAGTGACCAGGATGGATAGGATCAGGAATGATTGTATAAGAGAAATAGCACATGTTAGATGTTTTGGAGAGAAGGTCAGAGAAGCCAGACTGAGATGGTTCGTCATGTACAGAGGAGATATAGTGAATATAGTGAGAGATGGATGCTGGAATTTGAGCTACCAGGCAGGAGGTCTTGAGGAAGACCAAAGAGAAAATTTATGGACGTAATGAGAGAGGATATGAGGGTAGTTGTTATGAGAGAGGGGGACACAGAGAATGGGGTTAGATGGAGAAAGTTGATTCTCTGTGGCGACCCCTTAAGGGAAAAGCCGAACGAAGGAGAAGAGGAAGAAGAAGAAGAAGAAGAAGAAGAAGAAGAAGAAGAAGAAGAAGAAGAAGAAGAAGAAGAAGAAGAAGATCAAAAACAAGAACAAGAACAAGAACAAGAACAAGAACAAGAACAAGAACAAGTACAAGAACAAGAACAATAATGGTTAATCAGATTACTGATGTCAACAGTCAAATGTAATGCAATAAATTTGATGTTAACCCTGTCAACAAGAACCCAAGAGAAATCTTGTGGAAAAAGTGCAGAAACATGCAAATTGGACAGGGAATTGAACCATGCACCTTTTTTTTTGCTGTCACACAGGAGTGCCAACCACTGCAGCACCAAAAACAATACAAAATACGATAACAAAGACATTTGCTTGATACATTCTAGTAGGAATAGCTTTGACAAGTGGTAGTGTTAAGTCTGCCTGATAATTGAAGTTAAAAAATAAAGTTGGATGGAAACAATTTTTATTGGAGCTGTAAAACCAGCTTGGAAGATTATTTAGTGGTTGGGTATCATTCCCTTGAACCGCTCATTTTCTCAAAGGACCATGAGTATTAATCTTCATCTAAAGAGTCTGAAGAGACTTGGGCCGTCAACGTGGAAGAGACTTGAACATTTAACGGAGTGAGGAGCTGCATTTGAACAGGGCCTTAGTCTTTTTTGGATACTGAGTCCACATTAAAATATTCATGGGTGCATGGCGGAAGCTTCTAGACCGAATTGCTCAAACCTCAAGCATCCAATCGCTTTTGCATCCAATCGCTATGATGATTGCGTCGCTAACACAAACCTCCTCTAAGAGTCATGGAGTCGGGTGTTGTCACTAAACTTTTACAAAATAGACAATTTGTTGAATATCACACAGTTGTATTTCGAGGTTTTTTGCTGTGGGTCAAAAGTTCTACTCATATCCCACTCGCCACTATGGCTGCTGTTATCCAGTCCTGGCCACATTTCCAGGTTTCACAGTTTTGGAGCAGCTCAAGCATGAATCTGATGATGATATCATCACTACAGTTTGTCTCCCTGCCACAGCATTTCATGGGGGGAGTGGTTCAAATTCTCACCAATACAGAATACACCCATCTTCATGCTATAAGAATAATTTGCCATCATTTTATCTTTTATACTGAGCCATGTAAAAAAAAGGAATCTATCTGTACTAAGTTCCTGCTTGTATTTATAGCCATGCATATGTACAGGTATAGAAAATGCAAGAGGTTTATAACTCCATGTAAGAATTTATATGAGTCAGTCAGCAACTTGTGGTTCCTGTTAATGTGTGATGTGCCTGACAAGTAATATACCGCTTCCTCTCTCCATATCATCCACATCATCATTTTCTGTGGTTGCATCCACTCTACAATGATGCAATAAGATTAGGCCAACGTGGAGGCCAGAGTCTTTACAGCTATCACCTATAATTTGGCAAAAATTTTATGAAAATCACTGACTGTGCAGTCCAACCGGTCTCCAGTAATGGGATAATTCATTTTGGTTATCACTGTTCATAGACATATACACCAACATTTTTCTCAGACAGCAAGGATTACTGGGGCTTTCCCCTTCTCTCTTTGTCTGTCTGGTTTGATGATTGAAGCGTTGCTGCAGACAGCCTCTATGCCATGGCACAGAACTGTATGTTAACAAGCAAGACAAAACTGAGTCAGTTGCTTGATTTTTATTTATCCAGCGTTGAGAGGTGGGGGTAATCTCCCTTCAACCGGCTGTTCAAAGCCGATGATGTGTGTTCCTCATTGATAGAAAGTCTTATTGTAAATGTGTTCAAAGTGAAGCACTGCTTCATCAAAACTGTAATCAATGATTTTGTGCCAGTCAATGCTGGATGAGCTGCAAACATATATTGACTCTAACACCAAGGTTTTTGAGCGGCTCCACCCAAATAACAATTTCAAAAAGAGCTGAACATTTAATCATCCATTAAGCTCTTCTTCTGTGTAGTCCAGCCTCAGGCCATCCAATATACAAAGTGAAATCTGGAAAGAATCCAATCTTTTGTTAAGTTTATTCAGTACTTGTGATTATTGCTGAGCCCTTTATCCATTTTTAGTCAAAGTGACAAAAATATTTTTTTTGTCTTCTTCAATGGGTCAAAGTCTCCTGGCTGCCACTGTGGGACCCCCCAGCCCCAACCCCCAGACCTTCAGCATGTAGGTCAGCTGTAGAGATGGACAGAGATGGAAAGGCAAGGGGGGATTGGTGGATGAATAGACATTTTGATTGGCAGGCACGAGAATCATTTCAGGAGGCTATGCCAACATGTGCATGTGTGTGTGTGTGTGTGTGTGTGTGTGTGTGTGTGTGTGTGTGTGTGTGTGTGTGTGTGTGTGTGTGTGTGTGAATGCTCACTGAGAGATAAAACAGTACACAGCATTTCATATGATGAAAAATTATATTAATCTCTGTATCAAAGCAAAGCAATTGTGACTTTTAGTATGAAGACTGGTTAAGTATTCAAAGACATGTTTTGCAAGGGGTCTTAGCTGAGCATTCAGATCATTCTCTGGGACAGACAAACACATCTGTGAATATGTGCAACACAGCAGATGGTTAGATGGTCAATTGAATTTGAATGATGAAACTTCAGTACTGTATTGCAATGTTTTATAAATATGGAGGAAGAAGCTGGTTTGAATTCAGGGTACGGATGTCAGACAGCCAGGCTTGATAAATTGTTAATAAATGTCACTGTGCGTATAGGTTCATTTCCTGAATCCTCAGTGTTGTAAGAAATGGGGAAAAAATAACCTGTTTAACTGAAGTCTGTAGTGAAGCTTATGTTTGGTTAATACAACATATACTACAGTAAATATGCTGGATGAATATAACAAAAAAAAGTCTAAGTCCAAATTTGACTTGAATAGAACAAAAATTCTGCCTGGCAAATTAACATAGAATCTAAAGTTCTTTCTTATCCATGCTTGTTAATTAAAAAACTAATGTTGGGTAATTATTTTTTTTTATTCATTTTATATAATCATAGCTCTTCAGCTCCATTGATTACAGCCACCTGACTGACACTCTAGTAAAGATTCAAACTATGCTGACACATTTTGTTTTTTTTTTGTTTTTTGTTTGTTTTTGTTTTTAATAAAGGTACGTCGTAAAGTTGTTTTCAGGGCTGAATTATTTTGAAAGAGACAATAAATCTGAGCCAATAAATCAGTGAGTGAAGCTCCTAAACAAAGAAAACACCCTAGTGCACATGGGAACGGCCATTTGTGTTCAGCCTGTCCCACTTTTTACCAGGTCACTGGGTCTATCCTGCATTAAAGCCCAAATATGGAAATATGACAAGGATTATAATACGGATGACACACACACAAGTGGGCTCTCTCTCTCACACACACACAGTCAGACACAACTGAATTGTCATACAAATGCACATATATGTTGTTATGAAATAATTAAGACCAGAGCACAGGAGTGCTGCTTTTTCAACCACACTCATAACATATTTATATCATAGCACAGTGCCCCCCCCCATCCCCCCCATCTGCCTCCAAATGTGGGCTCTTTAATATAAAATCATGTTCAAAATCATGACTCACTCAGGGCTGTGTGCATTTACAGAAAACATAACATGGAGGATAACATGAAGCTGAGGTAACACAAGGATTATATTAAATGGAGTCCGTCAGTGCAAAATGGTACCTTCCTCCAGGGCAGGGTAGGCATTTTTGTTCCACTATCACCAGTTAATAGTTTGCCAAGAGGTAGAAATGATCAATCCATCTATTCCTCGAACATGGTCTGAGACCTGAGCAGGACTTGTGTCTGTGTTGCGAAAATGTATGTGAAAATGTGTGCATTGGTGTGACTGTAGCGCTCTGAGAGCCGCACAGTTGCCATGACAACGCTACAGGCAAAGTGGGTCAGCGAGCTTGTGCCACAGCCCTGTTGGCATGGCAACAAGACTGGTCAATTAAACCTGAGTAGCAAGATGAGTCAAACATACATGAAAACACAGAAACCCTTTTTTCTAAGCAACAGGGAGGCAAGGAGGGAGATATTACATATGCATGCACTGTGTGTTGCTCTTCTTCTGACAGCCATGTTGAGTGTATGTGTGTGTGTGTGTGTGTGTGTGTGTGTGTGCGCACGCGCTAGTTTGTGTGCTCACAATGTGTTCAAGTCGGGAGGGCACATATTCATTCATGGGCTAAAAATGACGGCTTCTAAATTAAATCATTCGAATCATAATTTGATGGTGTGTTTATTTTCATACTTTCTTCAGAAAGCAATTTATCCTCCTGGCTTATAAAAGTGTAGGTCGAAGTGTAGCTATGTCATAGTATCATCGCTTGTTGTTGAGTGAGGCATCTGTGAATCATGTAGAGCTTTCTGAAAATAAAACAAATGCCAGTCTTTTCTCTGACCTGTCAAGTCTTGGAATGAATGATTAAACTAGCATCAAGTTAATTTACAAATTTTGTAGCCAATTAAATTGCTTTATCAGGTTTTATTGTCCCTTTTCCATGACTACTTGTGTCAATCACCATTTGTTCTAGGCCAGATTATCCATACGTGGCTCTGAGTGGGTGTCCAGGCTAATGTGGGGCACCATATTATCACCACACGTGATTAAGACAACGAATATGACATGAACAAAATCAGCATATTTACAGACAAATCCTCATTATCTATAAAAAAAAAAAACTGGCCAAGCCAAAAAATATAATTAAGGAAAAAAAAAAAACAGAAAGGAATGTCAGAAAAAAGTATGGAAGAACTTCCACCGTTGAAAGAGTCTTACAAGTGTCAACTTGTACAACTAGTGTCAGCACAAGTTGGAGCACAAATTATGTATCACACTTCTTCTAATTAAATTAAGCCTTTCCCACCAATTCCCCTTAAATCTGGGTTAAATCTGCGTAACTAAATGTCACTTTTAGCATGAAAGGGAAGGAGAGATCATGGGAGCTTTTCATTTGTGGTCAAACTAGGGCCCCACATTGCTTCTACCAAGGGAACTTGGGGTGTTTGGATGTAAATGCCAATCCATCCCCCCAGCAAGTTCATGGCAGCTTTGGCTTATCCTACAAAATGGCAGAAAGACGCCAATAATGGCCTATAAAGGGAATCTCAAAAAGTTGATAGACACTTGGAAATCTGGATTCAATTAAGAACTGTCCATTTATCATTCCGTAATGCATCTCATCCACTTCTACTGAATAGTTTCAAAAAGTCATCAACTACAGGAAGTGCTGTTTTAACCACACCCACAATGATTCTCAATCCTATGCTGTCACTGGTGCCTGATTAAAAATAATGACCCCAACTCTCCCTTTGCCGTGTTCTCACATTTTCTCCTTTATAAGATTCATGTTATACATGAAAACAATATTCAGCAGAGAAGAAGAGAGCAATTTTTTTTTCACTTTGCTGCTCATTTTGTTCTATTGTGCAACATATAAGATGCAAACAAATATTATTTGCATAAATTAATCATAATAACATTTAATCTGAAAGAGTTGGAACAGTATTAATTTTTTTTTTTTTAATTGTAGTGATTCAGGAGTCCTCTCTGAGAGTGATACATACCTAGAGGCAAAATTCACTTATAATCATGTCTTTATTGTAATATTCTGTGAGAATATGTTGATGCTTTAATGTTGATGCTTTAATGTTGATGCTATGTAAACTGTATTAAGCTGTATCAACCGACCTGTTACTTCATTCTGGAGTACGCTCTGCCATTAAATCACCCACCCGCTCGAACTGTCGTACTGACCGTTGTTGTACACACGGTGCATTTCTCAAACCGAGAAACATAACATGGTGTCAGAGTAAAAAGGAAACTCGGAGAAGAGATGGACATGTCTGGAGTGCCTTCGCCCCGCATGAACTGGGATGCTGCAAACTTGATGAACTCAGATGAACAACATTCTTTTCAAAGGGGAAAAGATAATTGTGCCAGAGTCACTCTGTCCGGAAATATTGTCCAAAATTCACATAGGCCACATGGGTACAGAAAAGTGCAAGCAAAGAGCTTGTGACATATTGTTTTGGCTAAGGATGAATGTACAAATAGAAGACATGGTTGCAAAATGCCCAGTGTGTTTGGAGCACAGACCAGCAAACACCAAGGAGCCCATGATCAGCCACTCAATCCCCAACAGGCCATGGCAAACAGCTGCAACTGATCTTTTCACCTGGAACAACGACAAGTACATTGTTACTGTTGATTAATACAGCAGATACTTTGCATGATATTCCTGAAATTGTGATCTCAGACAATGGGCCACAATACGCAAGCAAGGAGTTTGAGTCATTTGCAAATATGTGGGAATTCAAACATGTAACTTCAAGTCCACAATACCCAACGGTCCCTAATACCCTAACTAATACCCAATACCCTAACGGTCTTGCAGGGAAAGCTGTCCACTTCACCAAGACGCTTATGGAAGAAGCCAAAGTTGATCACAAGGATCCATACTTGAGCCTACTTGAGTATCGCAATACACCAGTTGACAGTTGTATAGTTTTCAGGGAGGAGTTGAGAAAGGCTCTGAGTAGTCGGGGTGAGCTTCCAGATGATTGGACAGTTACAGCTAGTGCTATCAGGGAGACAAGTAGGAGAGTACTTGGTGCATCATCTGGACAGAAAGTAGATAAGGAGACTTGGTGGTGGAATGTGGAACTGCAGGATTATATCCAGAGAAAAGCGGTTAGCAAAAAAGAAGTGGGATACTGAGAGGACTGATGAGAAAAGACAGGAGTACAGGGAGATGCAACATAAAGATAGAGGTAGAAAAGTCAAAACAAAGGGTGTACAATGACCTGTAGGCTTGGTTGGACAGTAAGGAGGGAGAGAATGATCTATACAGGTTGGCGAAACAGAGAGATAAAGATGGAAAGGATGTACAACTGGTCCGGGTGATTAAGGATAAGAGGGAAATGTATTGACAGATGCTAGAAGAGTGATGGGAAGATGCAAAGCGTACTTTGAAGAGCTGATGAATGTGTAAAATGAAAGAGGCCAAAGATAGATGAGGTGGGTTATTGTAGACCACAAAGTAGCAGAGATAATTAAAAATTAAGTTAGGAAGGCATTAAAGAGAATGAAGTGTGGAAAGGCAGTTGGGATTGATGATATACTTGTGGAGGTGTTGCAGTGTCTGGGAGAGGCAGCGGTAGAGTTTCTGACTCGATTATTCAACGGGATCTTAGAGAATGGGAAGATGCCTGAAGAATGGAGACGAAGTGTGATGGTGACCATTTTTCAGAAAAAGGGGGATGTGCAGAACTGCGGCAACTATAGAGAGATAAAGTTGATGAGCCACACACTGAAGTTATGGGAAAGAGAAGTGGAAACTAGACTGAGAGCAGAAGTCAACTTTTGCAAGCAGCAGTACGGCTTCATGCCTAGAAAGAGTACTACAGATGCAGTATTTGCTTTGAGAATGCCTATAGAGAAGTACAGAAAGACCAGAGAGAGCTGCATTGTGTTTTTGTTGACCTGGAAAAAGCATATGACAGGGTGCCAAGAGAGGAGCTCTGGTATTGTATGAGGAAGTCTGGAGTGGCAGAGAAGTATGTTAAACTGGTTCAGGACATGCATACCAGCTATGAAGAAAGTGGTGCAGTGTGCTGGTGGTGTCACAGAGAAGTTCAAGTTGAAGGTGGGACTCCATCTGAGCTGCTTCTTGTTTGCAGTGGTGATGGACAGACTGGCAGATGAGGTTAGACAGGAATCTCCATGGAGCATGACTTTTGCAGATGAATTGTGATCTGTAGTGAGAATAGCAAACAGAGAGAAGAAAATCTAGAGAGATGGAGAGGAATGAAAGTTAGTCGTTGCAAGACAGAGTATATGTGTGCAAATGAGAGGAACTCGGGTGGAACGACAAGGCTACAGGGAGTGGAGATCAAGCAGCTGGAGGATTTCAGGTACTTGGGGTTAACAGTCCAGAGCAACGGAGACTGTGGAAAAGAGGCGAAGAGACGGGTTCAAGCAGGTCAGTATGTGTGGCGAGGGGTACTATGTGATCGATGACTATCAGTTAGAATGAAAGGAAAGGTGTACAAGACAGTGGTGAGACCAGCAATGATGTATGGCCTAGAACCAGTTCCAATGACAAAAAAACAGAATGCAGGTCTAGAGGTTGCAGAGATGAAAATGCTGAAGTTCTCTTTGGGAGTGACCATGATGGATAGGATCAGGAATTAGTCTATCAGAGGGCTGACTCATGTTAGATGTTTTGGAGAGAAGGTCAGGGAAGCCAGACTGAGATGGTTCGGTCATGTACAGAGGAGGGATAGTGAATATATTGGTAGACAGATGCTGGAATTGGAGCTGCCAGGCAGCTTCTTCAAGAGGAAGACCAAAGAGGAGATTTATGGGCGTAGTTAGAGAAGATATGAAGGTAGTTGGTGTGAGAGAGGAAGATACATAAAATAGGGTTAGACGGAGAAAGTTGATTCGCTGGGGCGACCTCTGAAAGGAAAAGCCGAAAGGAGAAGATAAAGAAAACGAAGAAGTGTGTATGTGTTTGCCTTGGTGTTTTGTGTATGCACACACGTTTGTATGTGTATGATTTTGTTTTTATTTCAAGAGTAAAGGTTGTAGGTAGTGTTTTGATACTCTTTTCATCCATTCAGTAAACATCCCAAAACTTGGAAGATAGAATTTTTGTTTGGGCATGTGATTCAAATTGGGTCCATTTTGACCTTGGGTTGAAGGTAATGTGGTTGTTTGAGTAAAGTACAGTATATATGTTAACTCTACTGCTCTTTCTTGCAGCTCTATGTTCCCTGAGTCTTGAAAACTGATCTAATAATTCTGTAATTTCTACAGAATATTGCCAAGGAAATCTGTTATATATTTGTATATGTTTTCTTATAGAGAGATAAAGAACAATAGAAAATAAAGAAAGACAGAACACTTGATGAAAAGGAATGCATGATTAACTCTTTACTTTCTACTTTTTTTAATCCATTTGGGTTATTTATTTTTTGCATTTTCATGCTTGACAATTGATTAATGTGTTATTTTACTTAATTTGATTTTATTTTTTTCCTCATAACATCCCACTTTAGGAACTATCTGAACCATTTGAAACAATATCTTTGTTTTTTTTGTTGATACAATATTGTAAAATCTTACCTGTCACTACCTGGTCCATTAAATGATCTTCTTGTTTGTTTGTGTGTGTGCGTGTGTGTGCGTGCGTGTGCGTGTATGTGTGTGTGTGTGTGCGTGCGTGTGTGTGTGTGTGTGTGTGTGTGTGTGTGTGTGTGTGTGTGTGTGTGTGTGCGTGTGTGTGCGTGTGTGTGCGTGTGTGTGTGTGTGTGTGTGTGTGTGTCCAGGCTGTAAGGAGTGCTGTGAACGATGCGTGGGCAGCTTGCCCTGGGCCTCTCTCATTGCCACCATCCTCCTCTACATGGGCGTGGCCTTGTTCTGCGGCTGTGGTCATGAGGCTTTGAGCGGCACCGTCACCATCCTACAGAACTACTTCGAAGTCATCCGAGCTCCCGAGGAAACGCTGGATGTTTTCACCATGTGAGACATCTCCGTGATTTATTTTTAAATACGTTAACCTCTTGTTTGCTGCATCTATATCACAATTCAAAATTAAGCCAGACTATTGGAGGTGTGAATAATCAGTGACATAATGCAAGATAACATCTATGGGTGTTCTTTTTTAGCTGTGGCACAAGGGGTTAGAGTGGTTGTCCTTGGAACCGAACATTCCTGGTCATGTTCCCAGCTCCTTCTAGCCTCAAGCAACGCACTGCTCAGTGGTTCTCTTCTGCTCACAGTTCATGCAGTGGTCAAATATCACTGATGTTGTGCTGTATGTATAGCTGAATGTGACAAATAAAGCTATTTGAAAAAAAAGGATTTTAGTCCTGAAAGCGTTATGTGCAGCTGATGCTGCATTTTTTTTATTGAAGCTGTAGACACTCAAGGGGATAACCCCCCCCAAAAAATACAAAAAGACAAGGTCTGCTATGTTGGGCAACATCTTTCTTTTAAACCTCTGTCCGAACAAAATCAACGTGGGTTTGTCTGGGTTCTAAAATGCTTAAGCCATATTCAGATCGAATCGATTATGTTTTTTAAGTATTGGCATGAAAAAGAACAAAATTACCGTCTTAATTTGGGAAATTAGATAAATAGCACCAGTTAGTATAAAAAAATTGGTAAATGTAAGGGCCAAATGCTAATCAAGTATTAGAAATTCAGGGAAAAAGCTTTCAGATCCTTTGCAAAACAAAACTAAACACATATTTAGCAGTAAATTACTAATACATTAGCCGTCATGGTAGAAATGTTTGACTTGATTTTTTAAATCCATTTGATTCAGATAATGTAGGATTTTGTCATTTAGGTTCTCGTGTTTTGACTATCGTGCCATGCCTCTGAACAAGCTGTGGAAATTTTCTAATTTCACATATGGTTTGTGCCTGTACGAAAAAATATAATCAGCTGTGTATAATATCACAGGGAAATCTATAACACATACCTGGGTAAATGGTAAGGACTGCCTACCATAAATCCCCTTTCAGGATGATTAAAATGTTCAGCTAACATTAACGGACATTAGGTGTAGCGTTTGATCATTTTGGCATTATCTTTATATTTATTGTGAGCCCCAACCTCTCCAACTTTACATAGCAATGACTGAACAAACAATCAACCTTTTCCCACTGACTGCTGGAATCGATTCAAGTGCTTCTGACAAAATGTTGGACGATTGAAAATTCTTCCAATTTGAGTGGCCTGCTTCAACAACAAAAGCCAAACAATTTTTACATCCTAGCCCTACCCTTAAAAGTTAAAGGTTAAAACATAGAAAATGTGAAAACAATTTGATATACCTCAAAGCTAGATAGCCGGAAACAGGCTTAAAAACCTTGACAAGATAAATGACGGGTAAAGTTTTCCATTGAACGGTTAATGTCTTCAATAATGCTCCATGAAAAATCTATTTATCTTCACATCTCAAACTACCCATTGTTAAAACACTCAAGTTAATGCCACACAAACACAAGTGCCTAAAACAAATTTGAATATTAGGCCTATAGAGAAAAAGAGAAGAGAAGAAGAAAGCACCGCAGGCATCAGAGTTTTTGAAGATAATCTTGTATCCATGTCAAATCAACACCATTAAATAAATGGAGCACTAAATATGAGTTTTTGATTCAGCTAAAATCAAATGTTAACCCAGATTACCAACATGTGATTGCAGACAACTTCTGGATTGGAAGTTATGGTGGTCCAGTGTTAGAAGTCTGCAGTAGGATTCACAGATAGGTTTCTGCTGGAGGTGGGACAACATCAAAGATCAGCTCTGAGCCCTTCTTATTTACGAAAGTGATTGAGAGGCCGGAAGACAAGGTTAGACTGAAATCTCTGTGGACAATGATGTTTACAGGTGACACTGTGAGATGACACAGTCAGGTAGCGGAGAACTTAAAGAAATGGAGATATACTCTGGAGAGAACCAGAATGAAGGTCAGTTGTAGCAAGACAGAGGAATTTAAAAAATAAGGGACAATTGTTCAATGCAGCGGAAAGTGTGGAAAAGAGGTAAAGAAAGAAATGCAGGTAGGAGGGAGAGAGAAGAAGAGGCTGTCATGAGTTATCTGGTATCTGTTTGGTTGAGGACAGACAAGGTCATAAAGGAGCACATCGGAGGGACATCCCAGGTTAGATGTCTTGGAGACAAAGTCAGACAGGCCCAAATTAGATGGTTTTGGCGCACGAGGAGGAGAGAGAATAAATGTATATAAAAGAATAGTGGGGGAGGCGGAGCTGCTAGGCAGGGGAGCTGCCAGAAAAGGGGAAGACCAAAGGGATTTGCGGATAAGGTGAAGCAGGACATGCAGTTAGACTCTTACTGTTAGAGGTTGTAACAGAGGACAGTCCAGAGGACAGAGTTACATGGAAACAGATGATGCACTTTGGCTGAGCTGAAAGATGAAGAGAAAGATGGTGCTGTGGTTAGCACTCCCACCTCAGTACAGGCCGGTTCTCTACCTACCTGTGTGGGGTCTTTCTAGCTAGTCTGGTTTCCTCCTTCTGAACAAAGTCCTACAGTAAGTTAATTGAAGATTTCAACCTAGTTTAACCATCTCACTCTATCACAGCTGGGAATGTCTCTAGCCCTACTGTGCCCAGAGTAAAGGATAAGCTGCATAGACAATAATGAATGAATGATGAAAAATCCTATGGAAAAAATAACAGGTCACACCACCAGCTGTCATACACGAACCCTATCTAACACCTCAACTTATTGATTTTGATTTTTTATTGCAGTAAGACCTGTTGATTGACACTTCAAGATCGGGAATAACATATATTTTGACACAATATTCTTTTTCCACAGCATCGACATCCTCAAGTATATCATCTATGGCCTTGCTGCAGGGTTCTTTGTGTTCGGAGTGCTGCTGCTGGTTGAGGGCTTTTTCACCACCGGCGCTATCAGGGATCTGTATGGGGAATTCAAGATCACTGCCTGTGGACGCTGCCTGACTGCTTTCGTAAGGCATCAATAAAATACTTGCATGAGTTGTGTTCCATATAGAGTATTTTTGTGTTTCTTTTCCTTGATATTAGTGTGGACATACGTATTACATAGTCACACAACAAATATCACTTGTCAATAAGGTCTACCAATATTCACGAGTCGCAGTTGGACTTTAAATTTAAGCCTCAATAAATCTACTACAAAATAGCAATAATAATACTAATCGCAATACACATTCTGAATAGTCTGAAGAGGACTGTAATCAGACCTTTAAAAAATATCCGACAGTCTATGTTAGCAGATGAGTTGTCATGTAAATGGAGATCAATTTGGGGTTTTCACTGAGCCCAAGCATTTTGCTCACAGCAGCTGATTTTCTAGTCAGGCATCAGCAAACCTCCCAGAATCACTGAATTAGAAAATGATCAAGCTTTTAAAATGAGTGTCTGGTTCAAAGATGGAAAGCTAAGACATACTATTTGTTGGATTTTGCATTTGTCTGTGATGCAAGTAACGTGATCGTTTTAAATGTCTACAACGGAACAACTTCAAGTGAATCTCAAATGCATAGCAGTCATTTCTTGGGGAAAACCAATGAAGATGTAAACACCACGTAAACACAGCTGTTTTGATGTGTAAAGAAAATTAACTCAAGTACAAAAAAGGATGCTTATGAAGAATGACAAATAAATAATGACAGGAACAAGATGGTCTTGTGGCATATTGACACAGGGAGCCAAGGGTTTGCTTCACAGACGTTTCTGTTTACGTAATATTAATGAAAATAAAATGCCTGTGAAATATACGATATGAAGCATAGTTTCTCTGAGTTTGAGAAAAGCAGGTAATACAGTTGTCATATCGTAAGTTGTCTGTTACTTAAATCACACTCCAACTTGCAAATGAATTCTGCCTCCTTTCTTTTCATTTATGAGGTGACATCAAGCTTGCCATGTACTGTAGTTTCTTTATTTTTTTTGTTTGTTCTTTTATTTTACTATACTTACTTGAGCTCTCTCTAGCAGATCAATTGTGGCAAGGCCTCTGGAAAATTAAGCCAAACTGTAGCATTCCACTATCAACATTTACCAAAACTCGATGTCTCCTTTTTCACCACAGAGCTCACTGCGGATGTTTGTTATTAATTTTAATAATCCATACATTTATATAATATAATATAATATAATATAATATAATATAATATAATATAATATAATATAATATAATATAATATAATATAATATAATATAATATAATATATGCCACCTTACTCAACCTTACTCAAGGGCACTGTGCAGCCAAATACATATAAATGAAAAAAGAAAACTTTTCTCTTACTCATCTTTGTGACATTATTCTGTGAAATGACATTTGTTGATGCGTCTTTCAGTCACATAGGCGGGGGAGTGAGACAGGGAGAGATTAGTCCTTGTCCTTTCCTGCACATGAGCTTTTTATTTATTTATTTATTTATTTTCCTCATATCTGCAGTCTTTTGTACGGTTTGCTTTGCAGAGCATGCCACCTGGACACAGTACAGACAAACACACACAAAAACACATACACACGCCACACACAAAACCATGTGGCATTTAAGACAAGTTTGACAGGAGTAACAAGACAGTGAGTAAAGATGTTAAAAAAAGTCAGAGAACCACATAATCATTGAAACAGACAAGTGCGAATGAAATGCAATTTGAACAAAAAAAGGCAGAAATAAAAACAATAGTAATCATGTGCAAATGGTTAACACACTCCCACAAAGAAAACCTAGGGGTTAAAAATATTGGTTTGAATGAGGCCTGTCCGTTTAGAGTGTTTACACTCTCCCCTGTTACTGCGGGGGTGGGTTCGCTCCGGGGTTCTGAAGGTTTAAAAGGCTTGAACACTTACTTCTGTCCCGGATTATATTATAGATAATGAATGGATGGCTGAATGGATGGCTATTTGGTGGACCAAGTTTGGCTTCCAGATATCAAGTGTGTGCATTCAGATACTAAGACTACTGTTCAACATCCATAGTACTTTCCTCTGATGGCATTGTTTTGATACCAGCAGAGTCTACAGTCATGGCCAAAAGTTTTGAGAATGACACTTTCACAAAGTCTGTTCCGTCAGGGTGTTCAGGTGGCTGCCAGATGTTTCTATGGTTGTGTCATTCTCAAAACTTTTGGCCATGACTGTAAACTGATAGAGGCCATGATGCTTTGTAAAAGATAAATAAATTAGATTTATATCCGAAGAGTGTCTTAGTAGTTTGAATATGTCTAATACTTCATTCAGAGCAAAAAGAACTGGGGTTAGGGGAGTGGAGATAAAGACGGTGAAGGAAGAAACACATTTGAGCATGTTAGAATAGCTTGAGATAAGTGAGAGGGATAATGTGTGTAAGAAAAGAGTATCAGCCAGACTAAAAGGAAAAGTGAACAAGACAGTGGTGAGACCAGCAATTCTGTATGGTTTGGAGGCAACAGTATTGAGAAAAGACAGGAAACAGAGCAGGAAGTAACAGAGAGGGAGACATTGAGGTTCTCTTTAGAGGTTACAAGGATGGACAGGATAGGGAATGAGTCTTTCAGAAGTACAGTCTTCTTCTCCTTTCGGCTTTTCCCTTCAGGGGTCGCCACAACGAATCAACCTTCTCCATCTAACCCTATTCTCTGTGTCCTCCTCTCTTGGATAAGTTCAGAGAAGCCAGACTGAGATGTTTTGGTCATGTACAGAGAAGAGATAGTAAATATGATGGTAGAAGGGTACTAAGATTAGAACTGCCATGCAACAGGCCAAGAGGAAGACCAAAGAGAGGATTTATAGATGTCGTAAAAGAGGCAATGATGATATTTGGTATGACAGAGGGGGATACAGAGAATAGAGTTAGATGGAGGAGGTTGATTCGCTGTGGTGACTCCCGTAGGGAGTACCCAAAAGGAAAAGAAGAAAATACGGAGCAAAAACAACATGTACATTGAAATAGAGGGCATGAAACGAACCAAAAATTAAAAATAATCTATTCAAGAAAATTGAAATGGTAGAGTACCAGAGTCAAAACATGCACATCAAATCAAGAATATATGGCATTACCTATGCAATTAGTGAAGAATTATAGTATCACACACAGTGTAAGGGCTGTAGTTTTAGCAAAATAAGCAGATTAGGTTTTGTCAGAGTTCAGATCTCAAATGAGCTCAATGCATCTTTAAGGCCTTTTTGTTTGATGAAATCACAAAAAATGTAAAACAAATCAGTATAATAGATTTATTCATTTTAATTCCACTTGATACCTGAAATGGCTGCCTAACTAGTTTTGTGTTCCTAGCTGTTTCCTTTGCTCCGATTTTGTAAAATGAATTTGCAGCACAAAGTATTGATGAAGATAGCTTTGTATCAGATAGTTGCCTGCAAGTTCATGGAGTGATTTTTTTTCTAAATATTACAGAAACATGTAACCAATCAGTCATTTTCTATGATTTTTTCCCTGTGTATGCAGACTTGTGAGCCTTTGGTTCTACAATCATATGGGGCAATCTTGGGCCAACAAAGGGCTTGAGCCAACAAATGGCACTGCAGGCTCTGTTTGGCCCGCAGCTCCATTTCTCCGTAAATTTGCAGCCATAACATAATGGTCCTGAGTTCTGCTTTACTCCTTTAACTGTCACTTATGTAGCCTTGTCTGCTTCCAGCTGATGTTCCTGGCCTACTTGTTCTTCCTGGTGTGGCTAGGAGTGACAGCGTTCACAGGTCTGCCGGTGTTCATGTACTTTAACGTGTGGTCCATGTGTCAGAACACCAGCCTGGTTGAGGGAGCAAACCTCTGTTTGGACCTGCGCCAGTTTGGTGAGTTATTTTATTTAGTTTACAACCACTGTAATAGGTTTTCAACTTTATAAAGACTAAGAACCATGACATCACCCACCATCCACTTACTATGAGGTTTATTTAACACGCTCAGCAAAAATATATGATTGCCAGAGGGTGGCTGAATATCAGTAGTGATATCGCTATCCATAAACACCTAGCCATAAAGTGCCAGGAGTAGATCTATGCATTCATCCAAATCAATATTGGGTCACAAATAAACAAAATAAATGCAACTGCTTTACATGTTTTTCCTTTTTTCATCCCTATTGTCCTTATCACTATTTGAACAACATAACAAACAATTCTTGAGAATTTGATGTCAGTGACCTCAGACTGTCAGTGATTTTGATCTCTTTTTACCTAATTTTATTTATTTATTTATTATTTATTTTATTGACACACATATGTACCAATACTTTTGAGTCACTTATTTTTCACCATCTGATCAAATTCTTCAAGTGTAATGCAATGCACTCAGACTAGCAATTGTTTTTTGACCAGCCTTTGTAAAATCAATTTGCAGCATGTTAAATCAATTATTAAAGCTGCATAATTGATTTGAATTACCTATCCCTGTATTCGCAAGAATGTAAGCTACCAGGTATTGTTTCAAGCAGCAGTTTAAGACCCTCATGCTCCCTTTTCTTCAGCAGCATATGAAGATACTGTTAACTATACATCATTACATGAATCTTTGTCTCATATTATTTGAAATATAAGTTTCAAAACAGGAATATTTGATCTGTCTTAATATATGATGGACAGGTTGTAAGATATCTGATCTATATTTGTTTTCCACATACAAATGAGGACTAAATGTGATCTTACAATCTTGTGGACTATTTTTCCAACTCACTGATAACTGATTTTGCTCACATGGGAGGAAAATGCTGCAACATGGTCAGTTAGTTATGATATGCTTGGTTAAGGCAACCTAAATAGCATCCTAAGCTTACTTTGGTGTTCCACTCACACATCATGTGGTAGTAAAAATAGTGAAGAAAAGAAACAGCATAATTAGGTATTGCTTTTAAGTGTTCAAGCTTAGTGAACTCAGAAAAACCTTGTTTTAAATCAGTGATAGTAGGCCACTGATCTTCCCAGCTTCCACTGCAATACACCCTGCATGTATTAATGGCAAATCACCAAAATACCAAACTGGTAAAAGCAATGGAAAAATCTGTGCCTGTTTGCGTGTGTGTGCATACATGTGTGCTGTCATGGAGAATCTAGTGCAGCCCCTAGCTTACACAACTCAACATTATAGGTCTAAAAGAGTTATTCTATACAAGAGGTTTAATAGTGAGATATGTGTTTTTTTTGCACTTGTGACAATTTCACTTCTTAGGGCAGATCTGTCTCTCTCAATTCCTTTGTTTTCCCAGGTATTTAAGGAACTAAACAAGTGGTCATGTGATCTGACTGAAAATAAATGTAATTAGTCAAAGGGAAGATGTATATCATTACATACTGTGATCTGTCATGTCACTGCCTCACTCCTTCACACACGTCATGTCCTCATTCTGGTATCTATTATTATCTGTGTTGTTGTCATTCCATTATCAAATGTTTGCTGGCTAAGTCTTCTATAAACTTAGCTTGAACTAAGTTAGATTTTGCTCAAGGTTTCTTGCTGTTTGACTGCAATTCCCAGATTTCATCTCTGTAGGATGTCAAATGTCATTGTTTGGCTATAAATTGACACTAAACCTTCTATTTGGTTCTATTCATTTCTATTCGATTCTATTGTATTTGATTTAATTTGACACTATTCTCTGAACCAGCAACAGACACTGTATCAAATGCAGGCTAATGTTAAATCCAGTGTTTATCGGATCTCACTGTACATGGACAGACTAGAAACCATCAAATGTTATTGTCTGAACAGAATGTTTTTTTTTCCTTCTGACGTTGACAGTACAATGCTTTGAAAACATTTGAATTCACCTAATTGATAATGCATACTGATACAAGTCTGAGAAGTAATCTAAAGTACATTGCACATTACATTGGCATATGGGCATATGCATATCATACTAAAATTGTAGGATTCTCTGTGTTCATGACTGCCCAATAGAGCGGTCCACTGTAAAAACAGGTCTGATGGCAAATGGATTTGCACACAGAAATGATTAAGTGATGGGGGTAGACATATAGTCATATGTCATATAGAGGTGCAGTCAAATCCATGGGAACTAGTGATGTGACAAGGGGAAGTTCATAGAAAGTCATGTCAAAAGGAGGAGGAACGCTCTTGTGATGTCACGGAAAAGAAACCTAGCACAAGTTGAGTTTTGTATGTTTTTTGCCTCAAAGAAGACAACAAAAAAAGATGATAATGAGGGTTGAGGCACACTTAAAACTTGAGTCTCAGTCAATACAGAGCACAAAGATGAGATGAGGACTTTTTCATAATATTGGCAACAGAATTCCTACAAAGTAACTCATTAGGGACGGCATGGTATGGAAAGTAAAGCAATCATCTTTGGAACCAAACATTCCTGGTTCAATTCCCAGATTCTCCTAGTGTGCTGAAGTGTTGTTGAGCAAGACACTTAACCCCTAAATGCTCCAATGGTGGATGGCAGCCTACTGCTCATGGTTATTCATGATGGGTTAATTGCAGAGAACGAATTTCCCCATGGGGATTAATAGTGAGAAGAGGACAGATTCGATCCGATTAAAAACAGTTGCATGTATGACAAATATATATATATATATACACATATATATCTTTGGTCTATATTGTCCGTTTTTGTGGCTCCCGCCACAGGACCGGACTTTGCTGTTCCAGTGTGTTCAGATTATCATTCAGGGAATAACGTCACAATGGCCAGGAACTAATCAAGCAAGAATGGCTTATTCAAAGTACGGAAAATTAATTTACGAGATATTCCGGGCCAGAATGAATGTCACCCCACAAGGATCGCTCAGCTCCTGGAACGCCCACTGGAACGCGTCCAGTCGAATGTGTACATAAAGAAGTTCTGGCCCCGAGCCAAAGGGTCAGGCTCATTTTACACCTCTGATCAAAAGGTCGGAAAAAGTCCCCAAAAGAACTTCCTCCCTGACCTTTTGATTTCACACTCTCTTGGAATGTGGGCACCTGGGGTCTGGGCCCACTGTCCCTAATGTAAATGTTAATAAGCGTCAATTCCCTCAGTAACCACAGTGATATTTGATCAGTTTGAAAGACCTCTGCCACAATGTATCTTATTTTACTGTTTTCTAAGTTGGTAAATTTACTTTTGTGGGAGACTGTCTGAACTGCTTAGGAATTTTATGCAAAGACCTCTTGTCACCTGAATACTTTGTGGGTGAATTAACATCTCAAACAAGCAAACCCAAAAAACAGCCTTTCATGGCTTTTACTTATTGTCCGTTATCTACCATTTTTTCCTGCTCATAAGGTTGCAGGGATGCTAGATCATATCTCAGCTGTCATTGGGCAAGAGGGGGGGGACATCCTGGACCGGTCACCAGTCAATTACAGAGACAGACACAGAGACAGACAAAGATTCGCACATCTGGGCAATTTTTCCAATTTATTTCAATTACCTCCACACAGACATGGGGAGAACATGCAACTCCACACATAAAAGACACCTGTGAGAATCTAACCAGGGTCCTTGAAAATGCTAAACACTGCACCACCGCTCTGTCTTGCAAATTGAGACTTAAAACATAATTAAATGCAACAATAATGTATAGTTTTGCAATTAAAGGAAAAAAAAACATGGAAAAATAACAGCATATTAAAAAAATCAACAAGATGAGCCAACACTGCTAATTCTGTAAAGCAGAATTTCAAAAATGGAAACAAAAACTGTCCATAGAACTCCGTGAATGGCAACATTGCTCTCACCATCATCTTCAAACTAATATTTTGACATTCAATAAAAAAGTGTATGACTGCTGACGCCATATTTATGACACATTTCTAATGGTATAATGAGAATGATTGTCTTAAATGAACATATTGTTCAAAATACAAGCGACAACAGTATGTACTTTATTTGGTCATGAATAAAAAGTGCTTTTCCTTTTCTGATCAAGAAAAAAATCAGCACTCCTTCATTATGTTCATTTTAGTCCTCCTTGTGTCTTGGTGTTGTTTCAGGTGCCGTGACCATCTCTGAAGAGAGGAAAGTGTGCACAGGATCTGAGAAGTTCCTCAAGATGTGTGAATCTAATGAGGTCAGAGTTTTAAGCACTTTTTTGTAATTTATGTATAAATTTATGTGTAAAAATCATACTTCTAAATAGTGTTTTGTGCACATTTCAGCTGGACTTGACCTTCCATCTGTTTGTATGCGCCTTGGCAGGAGCAGGGGCTGCAGTGATTGCTATGGTGAGACCTGTTACTTTCATACTGCACTGGTTACTTACTATTTCGAACTGATAATGACATTTTCTGAAATGTATGATACTGCACTCTAATTTCCCAACATTCCTTGTTTTGCTCTTGCAGAAACGGGTGACATAGAACAAAACGATTAAATGTGAAGTTATAAAATGAGGCAGCTATCGCTTGGAGAGCCTCTGTGAGCCATACATAACAGCTTAATTTGTAGAACTTTAAATTCTTTGCAGCAACAGCCAGAGGCAAGGGGCTGTTTACTCAATGTTAGGCTGTATACTGGTGGCCCTCACTTAACGACGTACTCGGTAAACAATGACTCGGAGTTACAATGAGCTTTACGACAAAATCAAAATTTGCGCAGAACGTACTACCAGTGGAGTTGTGAGTGTATGTAATGTATGCGCTTACCCGCGCTTATAATTGACCTATATTAATGCAAAAATAAATATTATAGAAAAAGAAAAAGTAAAATAGTACGGTACAAATGGCCTATATGAATGCAAAAACTGTATGGTCCAAATGGCCTTCCGGTATATTTATGAGTATAAACATTAAAGAAAAAGAAAAGTTAAAATTATAGTATATAGGTATGCAAATGAAACACCCACTACATTCTGTGTTAATCTGTCTCACATTCAAAATAGATTAAAATATTGATCAAATCAATTACATTTAATGAGTAAATGGTAGATCCTACTTGGATATTCCAAAAATTCTCTAAAATCTATCGGGAAAGCTCTATTGATTTCTGCCTTCCCACGTATTGTTTGCATGTTCTGCCAGGGTTCTCACCGGGTTCTTCCTCCCACAGTCCAAAACCGTTCAGTAGGCTCATTGAAGACAAAATTGTTAGTGTGAGTGAGTGAGTGAGTGAGTGAGTGAGTGAGTGAGTGAGTGAGTGAGTGAGTGAGTGAGTGAGTGAGTGAGTGAGTGAGTGAGTGAGTGAGTGAGTGAGTGAGTGAGTGGGTGGTTGCATGTCTTTATTGCTGCATGGCTCAGGGGGGTTTGAGAGGTCCTCATTCTGGTTCGATTCCTGCACTTCTGGTTCGATTCCTGCATTCCTCCTGGCCTGTTGAAGCGTTACTGAGCAAGAAACAGAACCCCTAGCTGCTCTTTAGCTGCCTTCTGCTCATGGTTCATCCATGATGGGTTAAATGCAGTGGTCACATTTTGCTCATGTTGCGAAGTATGTATAATATATGACAATAAAGGTATTTCTTCCTACTTTCATTATGATGATCCAGCTCCAAATGACCCAGTATGCAACAAAATCTGTATTTGCAACACCGAGATTGGTAATTTGAAACAGATCGATCTGTCTGATCTTTTAAGGAAGTGTGTAAATGCTATGGATTTTTTATGAAAAGATACCTTTACCGTGCAGTTTCACAGCAGCACAGAATTTTTTATCACCATTACTGCTTGTATAGTATGTTCTCCAACTCTTTTTCATGAACATATTACTGCATGTGTAAAAATACAATATATGACACATCGTGAACATGCACATGCTCAGATTATGCCTGACATTATATATGACGACACAGTATGAATGTATTCACCTCCATGTACTGGCAGAATGCTGAACACTAAATCTGTCTTCATTTCAATGCCAGGGCTACGGAAGGAGTGGGTGGGGGGCGTGCAGTATTTGTGTGTGTGGTGGAGGAGAGGGGGATTCTGTCAGTGAGTCATCAGCTGTTCAGCTATCTGAATTGTGGACAGAATCAGTTCTTTCAAGGATCCTCCCCTTGCAGCACATTCTCTGCAGTCATATACAAACAAGGACCTGTGCTCCTTGCTGACTCTATTTCTGTGTCCAGTCCCCCTCCTATGTCAGAAGATAAACATGTACCCACCCTTTTCCGCACCTGTTTATTCCTGCTCAGAGTCGTAGGGGGTTGGAGTCTTTCCCAGAAAATACTCCACCTCCCCCACATTTTTCTTTCCGAGGAATAACACTGTGGAGCCTTTGAAGAATCTTGTCTGTCTTAGATGGGACATCTAACTTGACTATAATCACTGAATGTTATCTTCTCTGTTGTGGGTGGTACCAGACTTAGGTACATGGGATGATATTAAGGGAATGCATATACAACTGAGGTTTGGGGCTTCAGCCTCACAGCACGAAGGACCCTGGTTTGATTCTGACGGGGGACCTTTCTGTGTGGAAGTTCACACTGTGTCTGCGTGGGTTTCCTTCAGCTTCTCCAGTTTCCTCCCACAGTCCAAAAACATGCAGTAGGTCAAATGAAAAAAATGGCAAAATTGTAGATGTGCGAATGACAGAGTGAATAGTGTCTGTTTATGTGGCCATGTGATTGACTGACATGGTGTAGCCTGACTCTCACCCAGTGGCTACTGGGATGGGCTCCAGCACCCCCGGCGACTCCTGAGTAGGACAAGCTGTAGACCATGGATGGATGGATTGATATGAAATTGAATGAGACAATGAAGGTTCTGGGCTTTTTACAGCTGATATGTATCATCTTTAGATTAAGTATATGGGGCAGGTGCAAGAAAATATGTTTGATACTGTGAATAAAATTATTCATTCACTGTTATATTCATATAAGACTTCAGGCCCAAAGGAAAAATCATTTGAGGGCCAATGTATCTCTGACTAATGGACTAGCACATATTTGATAGCTGAAGCACCAATTTTGGTGGAAATACATTTGGAATGTTTATCAAAAAAAGACTCACAGACTGTCATTTAAAATGCAAAATGTTGTGGTTACAATATTTCATTTTGCTTATGTTCTTTTTTTTGCCGAATGCATGTTGTCTTCTTGTATTCAGCCTTTCCTCATTCCCTATTCAGGTCCACTTCCTGATGGCACTTGCTGCTAACTGGGGCTACCTGAAGGATGCCAGCCGAATGCAAAAATATGAAGACATCAAGTCGAAGGAGGAGCAGGAGCTGCATGACATCCACTCTACACGCTCCAAAGAACGCCTCAATGCCTACACATAAACACACATACCCTACGAGAAATGACGCACACACGTACCTGTCAGACACACGAGATGACACACACACACATACACACATATACACATACACACATACACACATACACACATACACACATACACACATACACACATACACACACACTTGGATACAGAGACTGGCAGAAGCCAAAATAGGGTAAATATACATGAGTAAAATAAATTTAAAAATTCATTAAAATGCACAACTAAAGACATAAATAGGTAAAAATGATAAAAACACACACTAACATCATCCTAGTGTCGCTAGTTGATCGCATGCTCAGGTGGTCTATGCTAACACAGAGGCATTACATTGAGTCATTAGTTAAATTATGGGAAGCAAAATTAATGATTGCTTGAATTAAATTGTAAAATATATCTTGTCTATTTAAGGTTGTGTTTTATATTTGTCAAGCATGACCATTTTCACCTATGAATCATTCTTTCAGGTATACCTTTTATTTCTAGGTAAAACCAAAACCAAAAAGTTTCATTGTCACTAAATTAGTAGATAAATGTCTGCAAAAAAAAAAACAGTAAAATCACACAAAACATCAAATCACATCAAAAGTTAAAGAAAATGGAAGACAATATTACTTGAAAAAATACCAAAAAATAACCATCCCAAAGAATTGTTACATTTGTCATTTGTGTCTCCCCCAGTTTCTTACAGTGGTATGTTCCTCATCCTCTTTTCTATTTTTTTTTCCTGGAGGGGGGGGGAGCAGTTGTCTTTTGGGCCCAGTCTGATGATGACAACTGGAAAAGAAAATCCACCAAAATAAATTATGGACTTATATTCCAAAAAGAAAATAATTAACCAATTAAGCAGTTTTACCAAAATGCTATTGTCAAATAACAATATAACCTCAAATGTTGGATTCATGTGTTGAATTTTAGCCAAATATTTTATTTTGTTTAACGTATTCACCCATGGCTAGTCTTATTCCAAACACCACCATTGGACTTGAAACATGATACAAATTTATGAAAATGATGGAGGATGTTGACAGGTTAATGTATACAGCTTGGACCAACACATTATCCATGTCTGAACATGTCGTGGACTGTCTAGCCGTTAACATTTTGATCTGCGCCAGAAGTTTAGGCATGGCCATTATATTTGACTATCAAGATGGATTTAGTTTGAGATTTTTGAAAGATGGGGAACTTTGTTTATTGAGCAAATCTTGAAACAAAATCTCAAGGTCAGCTGTCCTAGAGTTCAACATCAAATGAAAACGAGCATCGGAATGAATGTTCGTAATACGAGACAACTTCTATTATCCATATAAAATATTGTTGTAGTTTCATATTTGATGCCTGAAGAACTTCGAACTTTGATTACTTAATACTATTTTAAAAAAGATAAAATGAATAAAGTACAATCATAATACATTTTCTCTTTTGTACTGTCAACCAGGTGGTTGGCTCACTAACTCTCAGCTGTGTGTTAGCATGGCAATCTGAGGCCCAAGATTTATAGCAGACACACGGAGGTGTTTAATGTGTACAAGCTCATAATTTACCTGGGTGGGGGGTTGTCCTATGTCAGGACTCCCTACTCCCTACACCAACACCTCAATACTTGCAGTACACACACACACACACACACACACACACACACACACACACACACACCGATGTGGCTGAATGGTCAATGTTGTGCAGGCAGTGTTGTATGGTGGTGTTCTGCTGTGTTATGTCATTTTGCCACATTATGATGACTGGTATTGAAGAGAAATATGGCCCCAGAGGAAATCTGTACTCCGAATGGGTACAAATGGGTAGCTTTGCCAATCCCCATCCCTTTTCCAACCCCACCACATATGTTTTTTCTCCAAATTCCGCTACATACTTAGCCCTGTTTCATTAGTTGTCATTCTTGTACATTCACAAAGGGCCTCACCAGGCACAAGGAGATAAAATGCACTTAAGAAGTGGTTATTTATGTTGATAGTAGAATCCAAAATGGATTTATGTATTTAAATCAGTCTCCCGGGGTTGAGCAGCAATTCATTTGGCAGAAAGACATTTAAGATGACTAATCAAACTGGGTGACCCTGATTCTCAACCCCTACCCCAGTTCCACATTTGTAAAAACTTGTAATTTGTCCTCAGAAACAGCACATCTTAGCAGCACAAAGTCTTTTTAATGTGTGATATATTTTCATTGATCTATTGAATAATACTTTCTCTCACTTTTTGGACATTTTTGCCACCATTTGTCAGTATTCTCCATGTGTGGTTTTTAGCATTGGGTGCATTTAAAGAGTGAAGGGGTGTAGGGTGCAGGGGGTTTTATCACATTCACACTTTTCATGCATTTCCATGGTTCCACACATAAACAAAGCTACACACAAAAACACAAACATGCACACACAAAAACACGAACACACACACACACATGTGTATACACTAATCATCTTTAAGACTCTTTGAGTTTCATGTTTTTCTTTTTTTGTCTTTTTTTTTAAACTGGAACCAAATTTGTCAGTCAGATTGTTTTTAGCAAGTCACCGTCAGACATAAAATGGTGAAAGCTGTTCATTCTGGGCGGTTGTTCATTGGTTTCAGAGGTGGTTTTCCCTCAGAGCAGGATTTTTTCAAAGGCATCGTTTGCAGTTGATCACATAAGCAGAGGTGAATGAGAAGGAAACAGCTGCATGGCAAAAGTGCATTTCAGATGAAAACATCACAGCAGATTGAATAAATCACATGTTGGTGCTTGATTGTAGGTTGATAATCCCTTGATTGATGCTGGTGATGGGAAGTCTAGGGTGTCAAAGGGAGAAGGTTGTGTCTGGGTGGGGGTGGAGCTGGGCGACAAAAGAAATTAGCAGCACTTTGGAAGATCTGCAAAACTAGCAGATGACTCACTCAAGATTTTGGATGGTTTGACAAATAAAAACAGGAGGAAAGTTTGAGGCCTGGATACTTGGAACAAGCTGAGATTTGTTCACAGGTCAACCTGATCACAGGTTTTATCAGGATAGGCAACATCAATTACAGTCGATGGAAAAAAATAGGATATTTGACTGTTATCACAAAGTCTGGTATATTAGTTTGATTTGATTCCACACGGTAAATTAAATTTGAATGAATTAAATTCAAATGAAATGATGGATTTCAATCCCACACACCCATCACATATATATATCAACTCAGCCATAGTTTTTTGCTCTTGTCGTTCAAATATGAGACAGACCATAGACCAGTGGTTCTTAACCTTGTTGGAGGTACATATGTGCATTCACCAAACCCTTCGTTATTGGAAAAATAAAATGTGATTTTTTCAAATTGAAGACATTGGAATATGTTTTACTGGTGCACAATATGAATCTGTTCAAAGACCAAAACCAGCAAAACATGATTTTCACACAAAAACAAAAACAGTTAGGATGCTGACTCCCATCATGTTCCGTTATACATGTGAATCCATATTGCACATATTCGTCCAACCACTTTCTGTTTTTGCTCAACATTATTAGTATGAAGGGATTAAAATATTAAGAAAGAAATCTCACACTGTACCATCATGACAGCCACAAGTTGACAACTGGGCGCACCAAAATCCCTGCAGCAAAAGCCAAGCTATTTAGCGTCATCAGCTGCAGCCAGTGATGGCCAAGCTGGGAGTGTCATCACAGTTAAATGATTTTGGTGTGTGTCTTGACCTCTGCCGAACCCCCTGAGACTGACTCACCAACCCCTTTGGGTTCGATTGAACCCAGGTTAAGAACCACTGTCATAGACTTTTATGCTTTCTATTTTATAAACTTTTATGCTCTCTTATGTCATACGAATGCTGAGGTTTTGGTGAGTGAGTGAATGCTGCAACAACTTGCTGCCTCTGCTCGCGAATTACTTGCCAGTACTAATGTGTACTCTTTGAACACGTTAGTAGGTGTCTCTAGGTGTCCTTGAATGTCAAAAAAGGCGCCTTCAAATAAAATGCATTATTGTTGATATTATTAAATAGTAATATGGAATTGCAGAGGGAAATTCTGAATAAAGCATTACTGTCAGTATATTCTGATGCTTCCCATTTGCACTGGTTACAACCGGTGAAACCAGATCATTCATCTTTATAAAAAATGGAGAGTAAATCCCAACATAATGGAGCTGGCTTTCAAGATAACTACACATCTTACATGCAAAGCCACCTGAACTGGGTTTCTTTTTGCTTGTAAAGAATAAAATACCCAGTACAGTGAACGAAACAATCATGAGGCTCTCCTTTCTCTTTGTTTGAATTGGCTCTGTCTCACATTTGATGTAATGACACCAGAAATCGGAACAGACGGGCTCAGTAAGACTTGGAGGTTTGAGATGAGGCTGTGCTACACCGGTTTGGAAACGATAAGCTTTAATAGACCTTTATGCGGGCCCTGATAGGTCTCCTCTATTGCTCGAAGCAAAAACCCTTGTTTTCTCTAAAAATAGTGCTTTTCTTGACTGGACTTACACTTCTCTTTGCTGACATAAGATTGTTGAAGGGCAACACCTCTCAAGTGTAATCAGCACGCCAGTGTGTTGTGTTTGCTTCATGTATAGTTCAATTGGAATAAAAGGAATGTGTGTCGTTTCCTCTAAGCTGTGAAGGAAGGTAATTCTTTACTACCAATATAGAGCACTGAGAGGTGATTATGGTAATACAGGTAATAACGGGTTTGATTTGGTAAAACTACAAGCACAGATAAATACAAACATACACATATGCACACACGCAACCCACCACCATCATCACTCTGAGCCATAATTCTTTGCTCTTTTAATGTTCACAAATAACATTTCACTATTTTATTAATAACCTTTAATGTTCGAAACGTTTTAAATGTGAAATCATTTAATTAAAAAGTGTGCTTCTCCTTTTTTTCTTGTAGGCCATGAAACCTACATGAACTCTGTATAAAGATATACATATATGTGAAACAGGTGAGGTGAGCAGCCAAGAGAATGATTTTCTGTAAAGAAGGCACAGGGTCTGGAGGATGTGGTTCAGTCACAATGTCCTGAGCTGCCAGTCCTCATCTCAGCTGCATTTACACACACACTAAGGATACCAAAGGAGGAGAGAAAAAACAATAAATAATGTGTTTCAAGTCTCTTTGAGAGACTATTCTAAAACGTAGGGAAAAACACTGACGTCAAGCTTTAAGCTGGCTTTAATTTTGAGTGTGCAGTTACATCTGGGGTAATGACAAATGTAAAGACATGCCAGTAATTGTCAAAAGATGACACCCAACCTCTGATAAAATAGCCCACTCATACCCCACTTTAAGGAGAACTGACTGATACAAACATAGTGGCAGATGTGAATGGTTCATTAATAAGGTCCACTTTAAAGATGTAGACCAGGTCCAGATTGAGCTGAATGACAAAGTAAAGTAGGGATAGTTGTGAGCAAATGAAACAATGGCAACTAATCAGTATTGAGCTTCCATCAAACTGCAGAAGTATTCTTTGCTTTTCTTTTCTTCTTGGGGTCTGGTTTTGGGAGGGTTACATGAAATAGTTGGCCAAAATTGTACATCTGACAAGCTGGACAAATATCAACTGAGAGGGATTGTGACAAGGAAAAGATGTGCCATACAGAGTTCTTTTTGTGCATGTGTTGCCAAATATTGTAATGTCAACCTTAATTTGGACTTTTGTGTGCATTGAAGCCAGGATTTACCTGAGCAAAATACATAAATCATGGAACCTACAGGCCCTAAAGTTGCTTGAATTCCTTCATGAAAAAAAATGTTGAACAGTTATCTTTTTGACTGTGTAAATGCAGCTGAACGAGGCTAAATGGTATTAAAGAGCAACATGAGGCCCGTGAAGGGGGACTCCCAACAGAATCCTGTCCTGTTCAGGTGTCTTGGCTGCAAAAAGTCAGTATTTTTAAGGGTCTAGTTTTACAGTAACAGTATTCTATCATTTCATTGCCTGACAATGGATGTCTTGTCAGTGTTTTTAACCTCAGATAAAAAAATAGTTTTTTGTGCACTTATTGACCATTGTGAGCTCTCTCTCTCTCTCTCTTATTCTTGGTGTATAAGTGCATTGACATCCCCTTTGTGGGGCCTGTGTATACTCTTGCAGCATTGGTTTAAACCTGAAGAAATAATGATGAAAACGAATGAATTCATAATAATGAAAAAATCTTATACTTAAAAAAAAAAAAAAAAAAAAGACAGTGAATCTAGTTGTTGTTTGTGGCATGGTTATGCATTTAATGGTCATAATTTTAAATGATTAAATAATACAAAAAAAAAAAAAAAATCCACTGGGGCTGTTCTACTGTTTTTGTTTTGTTATACACTTTTTGTGTGCAGTATTGCAGTCGCTGTTGCTAATGGTGTTGCTAAGCTAAACTTGCTTGCTCAGTTGTTTATCACCAGAGCAATATATTGTAGCAGTTTGATGAAGTCACCAAGTAAAGAATCATTCATTTCTGGCATAAAAGTGCATGACTCTATGACTGCAAGTCCTAAGTGATATGATCATGGTGTTCTTTATTGTTTCATCTAATTAAGCAGATTTGCAGATGTGGTGTAATGTATTGCTCTGGCCACCCGTTACCCTTTGCCCGCTGCTGCCCACATCCTCTTCCTCATGCAACTCCCACTGCAGCTTTTAATGTCCCATACATATCCATTGGGGGCATTTTCAAACTGAATTTCCAGTGCCCAAGACAACCACTGTGTGTGGCACAAGAGTGAGCCATCCATACGGAAAGCACCGTGTTACCTAGTAACAAGCATCGACTGCATTACTGAAGCAACCAAACGTCATCTGTAATGGATGTAGACTTAGGCTGAATAAGCCAAATTCATGAAGTAAATTGGAGCTGCACAATCATGTTAGACAGTTAGAAAAAGGATGAGGAGGCTATGACGGTGCTCACTAACAAATATTTTATTCCTCCTCATATGAATGTGGGTCATTTATACTCCTGGAAGAATGAGCGAGGAAAAGGATGTGTGCCACTTGCTCTCCATTCTTTCTGTCTCCTTGTTTCATCCACAACTCCTCGTGAAGATGACATGTATACTGACACGTTCAGACTCCTCGTCCTTCTTGTCTGCCCGCTGACCACCATCTAGCTCCGCATGCATATGTGACATTCAGCATTCTGTGAGATTTGAAAAAAACATGGTGTCAGATATCTCTCACACTGTGAGCGAGATCTGATCTGTTTTTTTGTTTTTTTTTGATTAGTAGAAGAAAATTAATCAGCATGACAACTCAGATCCTCTGTGCCTGAGTGATATCAGCTCTTGTCTATCACAAACTGAACCCTAACTCTAAAAACTGAAAGTGACGATCACCTGCCCCTGATCCATGCATCACATCAAGCTGGACATTTTGGACGTTAGGAGTAGTTTTTGTTTTTTTCCTTTCTTTTCTATTTTTCAGTATCTCCATTGTACACTTTTTTGTAGCAGGCTTTGTCGGACTCACTCCCCCATTTTTGTACATATCTGTGCCAATAGCTTGGGCAGACAGTGGCTTTTTTTATTTGTAAAGATTTGCTTGCATATATAAATAAAATTAAATAATACACTTGTGTACTTGTTAATAAGGGAACATGTGGAGTCTGTGTCTTCATTTCATTTCACAACAACTGGACATATTAACTATATATGTATATTCAGTAATACTCTTGGTTTACACTAATTGACTGCCTAAAACCTAGTATTCCATCAAGGATCAGATAATTTGAAGAGATTTTATATTCTGAAACACTGAAACAACAATGACCAGACAAGGAACATAGTAGCGGTTACATCCCATAAACTTGATTTCCTGGCTGCATAGCTCTCTGAATAAATAACTAGAATACCATCCATCCCCAACAATGTTGTCTCCATTAGTGTATTTGTTGCACACGTGAATGATGATGTTTCAGTGTGTAGGTTTTGCGGGTTTAATTGTGGGATGTAACACAGACATTAGCCACATTACTGGCATCCAACCTCTTTGCCGCCGACACAGCACTGAACTAATGCTGTGACCGCGTCTCGGCAAACTAAATACAGTTTTCCTTATTTACAAAACCAGTATAGCAATTGCTCCCATTTCCCCTCTGTACATGTACATTTACACACATTCCAAACCGACACTCGGCTCCAATACACAGTAGTCCCGCCACGAGGCTACAGTTAGCTAGCGGCTAGCGATCGCATGCTATTAGCACTACCCAAGCTACTGTCGACCTCAACCCTACAAGTTAAACGCCCATTCACTCACTTCACCGGGACTCTTTCGCCCGTTTCTACCTATTTACGTGTCTTTTATAAATCTTTACCTGTAACACAGACATTAGCCACATTGCTGGCGTCCAACCTCTTTGCCGCCGACACAGCACTGAACTAATGCTGTGACCGCGTCTCGGCAAACTAATCACAGTTGGTTTCACACCATCCTGTGGTGGAATGTGGTACTACATACTTACGAACAGTGATTGAGAGGAAAGGAGCAAGTTGCTGACTCAGGAAATAAAATAAATTAAATATCAAAAAAAGGGAGGGGGGGTGTCTGGTCTTTGCACTCTCACATATTGACTGATTAAAATTGTGTAGAATCAGGAAGGACTATGGAAGCCTGAAGGCCCTTTATTTGGTTTTGTTTTTTTTTAATTGTGTATTTGTATCCTGATTGCACATTTACATGCTCAACCATTTAAAAAACAACATATTTTTATGCAGTTATATTCAAAGACTTCACCACAACAAAGTGGACACTTTTCATTCATCTATCTGTTTTTGGGCTTGAAAAAATCAACAAATTATTGTTGATAGAATCAGCAATTTCTCTTTCATTTATTAAAACAACAATAAGTACTATATGAGATTAATTACGAGAGCTGGTGTCAGTGCCATGATTATGTATTCAATCATTTAAAAAAGGATATATACATATATATAAAATTTTCCTTACATTTTTGAAATTTGTTATAGAGATTCATTTAGTCATCAAGAAGTCACAACAAATAAAATTCAAAGAAATTAATTGATTTAAAATGCAGTGGACACAAGATAAGTAACTGAACTATTTCCCACTGCGGGATGATTTAAGCAATATTCTATTCTATTCTATTTTATTCTATAGTACTGAATAAGTCACTGATCATTTCAAATAATTTCACAGGATGAAAAGAGGTGAAATAACATACACAGAATTGATCTTTTTCAACATATACATGTGATATTACATGAGGAATATAAAACAGTCTTAAGGAAGGTCTTACATAAAATAAAAATGAATCTGTTAGGACTTGAAGTACCAACAAAACAAACAAAAAAAAAAAAAAAAACAGAAAACATGAGAAAAAGGTTACGGTAATCTAATAAATGCCATTGTGAAATTGGAACACACTAGTGTTCCTGAATATTGGACCTGAACTGTTTTCTAACTATATCTGAAGTAATAAATCCTGCCGCTAGCTCCACCTCTTAAAATACGTTTTAGAAAATCTGAGAAACGTTATAATACGTTATAACGTTATAACGAATATAAATGAGGTTTCAAGTGACATTCTGTCCGTTCTGCATTTTACAGAGTGATGCAATTGCATTTATATATATATATTAATATATTATATTTATATATCATACATAGATATATATATGTATATATGAATGATATTTTGAAAATAAATATATATATATAACATATAAAACCGTGTTGGATGAAGAGCAATATATCTTTACAAATGGAATACAAAACGATTACAACTTGGTAGTGATGGAAACTTCCTCCTAGGAAGATAATAAATCCTTATTTTTTGAGTTTGTTTTCTGATCAAACTTAAACTAAACTAATAAAAATTAAACTACCCAAGTTTAAAAATGTACTTTCACAGCTTTTAAATAATATTGTAGAAGGGAATCCTTGACTCTCTCTTGATATTGTCATTTTATTGTCACATTGTCATGAGAAACTTTAAAGCGCTGAATTAAATTATCCCCAGATTTTCATAGATTATGTCATCTCGAGATGGGTCTGTGGTTATGCTGGTTGTAACAGGTATGGTTAAGGAGGATGAAATAGGTCGAGATGACGGAGGTTTTTTGCATACTTGAGCATAAAGATGGGCAAATGGGTCTAGTTTGGTTTTATTTTCATGACCCGTAGATGTATTGTCCCTCACAGGTTCAGTGTAAATTGGCTCATCTTCTGTATAAGACTTTGTTTTACTCTGGCTGATATTCATTTCATTCTGGACTGGAATGACTTTATCGAACACTTCTGAATAAATTGAATCTGTGTGACACGGATTTGAGTCAGGTGAGTTTAAAGTAATTTTGATGGGCTCTCTTGACTTTGGGGCTTGAAGTGGGAGAATACTTGCAGGGTCTATATACTCTGCTGTGGTCATTGATGGTTTTTCAAAATTCTTGATGCAGTCAACTGGATCAGCATACACTGCTTCCATATAAGTACAATTAAAATCACCAGATGGTTGATCAAACGCGGGCACCATTGGGAGAGGCATGAGGGTGATAGGAGCAACAGTCTCTGGTGACCCAGCAGAACCATTTGGAGACCGCCCAATCTTTTCCGAGGTGTCCGAAGTTTTGAGATGATTTTCCAGGAGGGCAGCCACCCCACTCATGTCAGGTATGTTTGGGAGGGGAGACTGAGCCATGACGTTGGTTACAACACCCTCTAATTTGCATGAAGCGATGCTTGAAGTCTTCTGTTTGATTGCGCTCTGAATCAAGGAGAATATTTTCTCTGCCTGCTTTGTCTCAAAGCTGAAGGTTCCAGGACCACTCGTGCACCGCCTCCCTGCTTCAATGGTTAAAGCCAGCTGTTAAGAAAACAAAAAAAACGGGCAATGACAAAGCTTCTTGTCACAACAGAGAGCAAAGCAACATTACATTGTCAAAGATCGAGGGACACTTGCATTAATACTCAATGTGCAGTCAGAGGAAAGGTGGCTCAAGGACATAAGAGATAGATTTGCACATTACAACAAGAGTTGAAAGGTTGTCAGAACGAGTCTGAGTGAAAATTGTGATGCATCAAAAAAAGGAAAAAAATCTAAACATATATTGAAGTTTAAGGAGGATAAATGGATCCAGAGAAATGGTCCTTCACTTAAATACATTTTGTTTTGGATTTTTTTTGCCTGTAACAGATAGTTACAGGGGATAGAGACTAGAGACAAAGCGCAGGGGATATTTCAGGCATAAAAGTGTGAATCAAAACGGGAAAAAAAACACCTGTATGGATTGTATCATACTTATTCCAATGTTTCACTAATTATTTTGTGATGTAATTTAAGTATCAAATATTGTAAGAAACTGTATCTCACATATCTCACCTTATCATTTCCATATCGTCTCAGTTGTTCATATGGCCATTCTGTTACGGTATTCATCTTTTGAGTGTCTTTTAGAAGCAAGGCCTTTTCCCCTACCTGCAGCCAGTAAGACCCCTCCAGGCCGCAGCGTACTGCTGCATCCGACCTCTGCACCACCACCCAGAAATCTGAAGCTGGAAGGACAAAGAAAGAACAACTCATCACTCCGTACTGTCATATATTCATTTTTGCGTTTTTTCTCAAGCAGCTGTTGCAGTTAAACAAACAAGGCTTTTTTCGATACACTGTTACTGTCACTGTTCTACCCACATGGGTAGAAGAAGAAATAGCTTTAGTGTCCCATTTAGTTATTCATACAGCACAACATGACCACTTCACCATGGATGAACCATGAGCAGAAGAGTTAATGAGCAGTGCCACAGGGGTCAGTTAGGGGTTCTTTGTCTTGCTCAACAATACTTCGACAGGGTAGAAGGAGTGTGGGACTCAAACGAGAGATGTTCGGCTCCAAGGTCAACCATTCCAACACCCTAAGCCACGCCGTCCTTGGTAGGGTGCTTGTTCCATGGATTTTCCAAACTGGAGGAAAAGACTTGAGAGGATGAAAGGTAGATAAAAATTGTGAAGGAGCAGACTTACCTTCACCTGCTGTGACATAAATCTGGTTCTCCTCCATGTAGAGCTGATTTGCTGCTGGGCTGGTCATTTTCTGAGGAGACATCATTGAGAGTCAATATTTAAAAAAGGAGAGAATAACAGCCTTGATTTCAAGTAGGTATTAGAAATAAAAAGTTTCCATTTTTGTCACAGTCATGTCGTGTTGGGATCAATCAATCTTCTTCTTCTCCTTTCAACTTCTCCTTTCAACTTTTCCCTTCAGTGGTCACCACAGTGAATCAATCTTCTCCATCTAACCCTATTCTCTGTATCTTCCTCTCTCACACCAACTACTCACACCAACTACTCACTACATCCATAAATCTTCTCTTGGTCTTCCTCAAGACCTTTACCATTATATTCACTATCCCTCCTCTGTACCCAACCATCTCAATCTGGCTTCTCTGATCATCTTTCCAAAACATCTAACATGAGCCGTCCCTCTGATAGACTCATTCCTGATCCTATCCATCCTGGTCACTCCCAAAGAGAACCTTAGCATTTTCATCTCTGTGACCTCTAGCTCTGCTTCCTGCCTTTTTGTCATTGAAACTGTCTAGGCCATACAGCATTTGTGGACTCACCACTCTCTTGTACAACTTTAATTTCATTCTGGCTGATCTTCTATCGCATAGTGCCCCTGACACGTTTCTCCAACCATCCCAACCTGCTTGAACCAGTCTCTTCACCTCTTTTCCACACTCTGTTGCTCTGGAATGTTGACCCCAAGTACCTGAAATCCTCCAACTTCTTGATCTCCATTCCCTCACCATTCCACCTGAGTTCCTCTCATTCACACACATATCCTCTGTCTTGCTGCGACTAACTTTCATTCCTCTCCTTTCCAGCACATACCTCCACCTCTCTAGATTTTCCTCAGCCTGCTCTCTGATCTCACTACAGATCACGATGTCATCTGCAAACATCATGATCCATGGAGATTCCTGTCTAACCTCATCTGTCAGCCTGTCCATCACTACTGCAAACAAGAAGGGACTCAGAGCTGATCCCTGATGGAGTCCCACCTCCACCTTGAACTTCTCTGTTATACTTATAGCACACCGTACCACTGTCTCACAGCTAGCATAACTTCATTGTATGGCTCATCAACTTTATCCCTCTATAGTTGCCGCAATTCTGCACATACCCCCTATTCTGAAAAATGGGCACCATCACACTTCGTCTCCATTCTTCAGGCATCTTCTCACGCTCTAAGATCCTGTTGAATAATAATCTAGTCAGAAACTCTACCACTGCCTCTCCAAGACACTTCCACACCTCCGCAGCTATATCACCAAGACCAACTGCCTTTCCACTCTTCATCCTCTTCAATGCCTTTCTCACTTCATTTTTACTAATCTCTGCTACTTTGTGGTCTACAATAGCCGCCACCTCATTTACCCTTACCTCTCTTTCATTTTCCACATTCATCAGCTCTTCAAAGTACTCTTTCCATTTTCCCATTACTCTTCTAACATCTGTCAATACATTTCCCTCTCTATCCTTAATCACCTGGACCTGTTGTATATCCTTTCCTTCATTATTTCTCTGTTTCGCCACACTGTATAGATCATTCTCACCCTCCTTACTGTCCAACTAAGCATACTAGTCATCGTATGCCCTTTGTTTTCCCCTTGCTACCTCTATCTTTACCTTATGCTGAATCTCCCTGTACTCCTGTCTATTCTCTTCAGTTCTCTCAGTGTCCCACTTCCTTGCTAACCGCTTTCTCTGTATATACTCCTGCACTTCCTCATTCCACCACCAAATCTCCTTATCTACTTCCAGATCACACACCAGGTACTCTCCTACCTGTCTCCCTGATAGTACTAGCTGTTGTTGTCCAATCATCTGGGAGCTCTCCCTCTCTCCTCAACTCCTCCCTGAAAGCCATGCAACACTCCTCCCTTTTCAGGTTCCATCACTTTGTCCTCTGCTCTGCCTTTGTCCTCTTGATCTTCCTTTTCACCAGAGTCATCCTACAAACCACATTCTACGCTGTCTGGCTACACTCTCCCCTACAATAACTTTGAAGTCACTTTTCTCTTTCAAGTTACCTCGTCTATACAAGATGTAGTCTACCTGGGTGCGCCTACCTCCGCTCTTATAAGTTACCCTATGTCCCCTGTCTTTTCTGGAAAAAAGTGTTCACTACAGCCATTTCCATCCTTTTTGCAAAATCTACCATCATCTATGCCTCTGCGTTTCTATCCTGTATACCAAATCTACCCATCACTTCTTCATTCCCCCCATTCCCTGCACCAACATGCCCATTGAAGTCTGCACCAATCACCACTCTCTCATCTCTGGGGATATTCTGCATCACTTCATCTAATTCATTCCAGAACTTCTCCCTCTCCTCAAACTCACATCCCACCTGCAGGACATAGCCACAAACAACATTGACCATCACACCTTCAATATCCAATTTCAGACTCACAAGTCTATCTGACATTCTTTTCACTTCCAGAACGTTCATAACAAACTCCTCCTTCATGATAACTCCTACTCCATTTCTCTTCTTGTCAGTATCATGATAGTTCAACGTACAGCCTGCTTCCAAGCTTCTAGCCTTATTACCTTTCTTCCACCAGGTCTTCTGGACACACAATATGTCCACTTTCCTTCTCTGCATCATGTCAACCAACTCTACCTTTTCCTGTCATAATCCCAATATCCAAAGTCCCTACTCTCAGTCCAAGACTCTTGCCTTTCCTCTTCTGTCTCTGCTTCCCAACATGCCTTCCTACTCTCCGTCTTTGACCTACAGTGGGCCAGTTTCCATTGGTTCCCTGTAGGTCATCAGTACCAATGGCAGTCATTGTTCATTAAAAGATAATAATGTTAAACATTATGAAAGCTAAAAGGAATGATGACATATGAAAACTAAATAAAAACTGGAGTAAAAAATTTAGCTGTAATGTGGGATGCTGATGATATTACCAACTTAGGTTTTACAGTAAATAAGCTAAGTAGACCCAAAGACTAAACAAATAATAGATATAGCAAATAATATGATGAAATAGAACTATGCACATATTATCGAACCAAAATCCATTCTAAAAAACATAGGCTACATCTTGAGTTGGCTTTTGAAAATGTCAACAAACAGCTGTTTAGTCTCATCAATTGGAGGAGACACACAAAAATATCTAAATGTTCCTTTTTGAAAATAGTAATTTAAAAAAATGATTTGTTGCAATAAAAGAAGTGTGGCAACAATTGCAATTTCTTTTTTTCGTACCTGAAAAGTGTTTTGGCACAGTTTTTCCACCCAGTCCACACAGTCATCTTTTAATGCTGCAAAAACCATGGTTCTGTCCTGTGTCTCCACACAAAATGCCGACATGTTCTCCTGCAAAATGGTATTCACTCATCCATCACAGAAGCATATATAGATTCATATACAAAGCTTTTAAACCTTTTAAAGTATTGTTTAACTAAATACGGATACAGATGTATGAAGATGATAACAAGCAGGAAGCAAAATTCATCTTAATTTTTCCATTTTCAGTATTCAGTCGACGCATTGGTTTGATTAGTGAAATAAGCATACGGTTTACCTGAACGTATGATCAATATACTGTAACGGTAAAGAAAAAAAATATAGTTTCAGGTCAGACCGGTAACAATGAGATAAAGGTCAGGAATTTACAAAAAAAGTAAAGAATGTATGATGTAAAAAAAAATAATTCTTAGTCATCTAACAACTTTTAAAAAAAAACAGTCCTCAGACATTCTTCTCCTTCTCATTCTTTACAATTATCATATTATTTTATAAATTTGTATTTTCATGTGATTGTGAAATGTGATATTTTCAAACATGTTCATATTAGATTTTGTTTTTTGTTTTTATAATAATCTAATCCTAATTTCCTGGGATCTGATTTTTTTTTCTTTTTATTCAACTTTTGAAAATGCATTTCTCAGATAACTGGTTTTAAATTGTCCCTTGAATATCATTTGTCAAAAATGCTTTTTTCATTGTTAAATATATAGTATGAATAATTGTTTTTTTTTTTTAATTATGCTGCTTACGATGCTACGAGAAATCCAGGATAAAGAAATATTATTTATATGATCAATATTAAGTCAAACAATTTCTTTGCATTTCCTTTATATTAGGCCATTCGTTATATTGTAGTTAGATTGATGTTCAGTGATATGTTAGGAACAATTGTAAACATTTGTTTAATATCACTTTTGAAATTTTCTTTTGACATTTACTGTCATTTACCTCTTCATCCAGCATATTCAGCTAGATTCTCTACGTACATAAATGAACTTTTTGAACGTTTCAATCAGGGTGCAGTTTTTGTTTAAACCACTAGATGATGGTAAGCCTCTGCACTTGAATCTGTCAGAGACAGCATGGGAGCTGACCATGGGACAAGCCTCGGCGTTGGGCGGGAGTCTCAGGACGCTGATCAGCTCGGACAAGCGAACTATTTTGGGTTTCTTGTCCCCGTGAGGCGTGTGATGTCTCCTCAGCCCGACGCCATGATCACCTCCGGCAGCGCTCCCTGTCGGACAGACAAATATAGCACGGTTATAGTTACAACCTTGCTAATACTGGAAATTAAACAAGTCATATCAGAGCCTCTTTTTGTCAATTTGTCACCTCATTTTGTGGCACTAAAACCCTGCCATACTGCAGCTATGACACACGATTGCGCCTTTTCCCTCCTATTGACTCAGCAACAGTCCACACCGTTAAATTAAAAGTATATTGGTTTACTCTATCCGTCTTGTCTTTATAGAAAAACCGACAAGAAAAAATCATAATAATAAAACAAAAACAAAATATAGCTCTCTGATGTAACAATTACCAAATAAATAAATAAAAGCAGAATGTAAATCAGCAAGTATGTTGTTAGTTGACTGATTTTTTTAAGCAAATGAATGGGTTGCAAAACATTGACATTGACATGGAAAGTGCACAATATTCTGGGTATTTTTGTGCAAATCCCCATGATACTAACTGTATAAACCTATAAGGCAAACCAGCTAGCCACCAAATCTTGGATGTGATTCAATAGGAGGGGTCTCTTGCCATGTGATACTGAACCATATTCACTAATGCCTATTCAATATGTTTCTTTTACTCAAAGTTATAGGAACTAAACACCAATAATGGATAAATAAAGATGAGCCCTATTAATATAAGTTGGTGTTTGTGTTTGAGCCTTGTAGACGACAAAAGTAAAAAAAAGACTCAAGGTATATGTTTTATGTTCTTCTCTCGTGCCTCTAATGGCTGTAGCCTCCACCCGCCACATATAGATGTACAATTATGAATTGGAGTTGGATCAAGCACATACATTTATATATATGTAAAAATGTTAGTATATAATTAATTTGAATATATGTGTACATTATATGGGTGGCACAGCAGTTAGGCCTCACAAAATGAAGGACCCTGGTTTGACTCCGACAAGGGTACCTTTCTCTGTGGAGTTTGCATGTTCTCCGGGTTCTCCAGTTTTCTCCCACTTACCAAAAACATCAGCAGGTAAACAGCAGCAGGGCAATTGGGAAAATTCCCCCAAATGAATGAGTGAGTGAGTGAGTGAGTGAGTGAGTGAGTGAGTGAGTGAGTGAGTGAGTGAGTGAGTGAGTGAGTGAGTGAGTGAGTGAGTGAGTGAGTGGTTGTTTGTCTACATATGTGGCCCTGCGATTAACTGGTGACCAGTTCAGGGTGTACCCCGCCTCTCATCCGATGACAGCTGGGATAGGCTCGAGCACCCCCCACGACCCTGATTGCAGGATAAGCAGCAGAGGATGGATGGATGGATGTCAATCATATACATGTGAGTGTGTGTGTATATACATAGATTATAACATACATATTTAACAAATGCACTATGAGCTGATCAGTTAATTCTTCATTTAGCTCTTAAGTTGAGACAATACTAGAAAGGTGTTACCTCATGCAAATGTATCCATTACATAATAGCATAATGGCCCTATAATAACATCTGCCTGTGGGATGATTCTCTGTTAACCTGCATGGCAAGTGTGTTTTTCTGTCACTGAGAGTTATTGCTTTTGTTCTACATAAAATCCTGTATTTCAGAGGTGTGGAAGAAAACACCTTTGATGTATTACATATTCACCAAGGCTGACTACTAACCCACCCCTACACACAAGCAAGTGGCCAACATGTAAATCTGCTACTGAGGCCAGATCTTTAGTGCGATACTGCCATAATCCGCTAGTAGTTTTAGCAGAACATTTGAAAACTTTTATCAAGATAAAGGATTAAAAGAATGTTCTTGTGAGAGAAAATGGAAAATTGGCTATTCTGTGGGATCTGGGTAATATAGACAACAAAACCTATGTTCATTATGGTTGTGTACCTTCAGTATTCAGGATCTCCAGTCTTCCCACTCCACTGCTGCTGGATGGTAGCAGAGACAACCAAACCTGCTTCCATTTCTGGGAGGAAATAGAAACAATGTCAAAACCTAGGGCACCTTGGGATACAGGGTATGTTTCATCAGCTGGAAACAGTTCTCGTCATATCAAACACACCCTCAACCTAAAACCTTTTCCATGGATGTATGTTCCAGCACTCCTTTGCGAGACACAGATTGTTAAACATTAGCCATATCCTAGTACAATGACATCAATCATTATAAACCAGTACAAAGCCTCAACCTTGCCCTGTCTTCTCAAAAGAATGGAATTACCTCACTTGCTTTGGGCTCTAATATCAAAAGGAAATGTATTATTTTTGAAAACACATGTGAAAATATCCACAGCCCTGGCAACATATTCAGAGGATTTTTAAACTTCCTTAGTTTATGTAAAATATTGCATATATTTTTCTATAATGTATAGGTACGATGATTGAGTACACATTCGTGCGGCCAGTTTGAAATTTTAAATGCATGCATTTTATGCTTGAATTATTGTGCACATTGAAAATGAATTAATCCGTGGTATAAATAACTGTCTATATTTAGGATAAACAGACATTAGTGACTTTTTAAAGGTAACATATGTTGACATGCATCATATAACAAAAGAACGAACAATTTTTCCATTTCTTCTTTTGTGATGATGCTATACCAATTTTTGGTGTGTTTGTTATATGTTAAAATGATTGATACGTTTATTTTTATATGTATTTCATGAAGATGTGAAGGTATTAGAAGCAATTTACTTACAGTTTTTTTTGTTTGGTTGTTTTTTTAGATGTGTCATTTACTTATTTTTTTGCAACAACTGTCTCAGAATTAGTTGTTCATGATCTTCCTCCATCTTGGATTTTTAAAGATAATCTCATGATCAATCAGCTGACCCTTTTAGATTTCTTTTCTTGTAATGTGCCGCAGCACTTAAGAGTAAAAAAACATGTCAAGTTAATTTTTGAATGAACAATACAAAGGTTAGCATATCATCCATACACAGTTTGCAATGTGTTTTTGTGTGCATGTGTCTGCCTGGCAGTGCTGGACAGGAATGTATTGAATGCGTTGCAACTTGTTCATCTTTGCTGTGTCTATCATTCCTGCCAGAGAAAAAAACTTAAAACATAGACCTTTGGCCAAGGGTTCCTTCACTCTGCTTCAATGTATCTGATGAAACTGACGAATCATCTGTTAATGGTAATGTTATGCTTTGCTATGCTTTAAGTACAAGAATGTTGTTTGTCTTGGTCACAAATTTGCTGTTCTTGAGTTATTATCATTTTACAAAAGGTTTCCAGTTTCTAACAATTTTTCTAAGACGGCGCCATTTTTTTTACCAAAAAGGGAGAAAAGAAATAACTCACTCTTCCAGCTTTGTGAGGTCGAAGGTAAACCGTCCCTGTTTTCATATGAGAGTCCATAGAGGGAGCAGAGGTTCTTGGCTAACCTTTGGATCCAGAGACATATGAGCTTAACTTCTCCTTCCTCAGTAAACAGAAGGTTTGGGGCGTGAACTCACTCAGTCATTCTTGGAATATGATCCTCACCTGAAACTCTGTGGAGGTGTGGCTACGATTGCAAAAATAACAGCCAACTGCAGTTTAAGAAAACAAATTTCTTATCTACTCTGGTTTCTATTTCATTTCTTGAATTTATTCAGTATCAGTATCAGTATGTGTGGGATTTATGTCCCAGTCCAATTAAGCTGATGTGTCTAATGTTTTTCGTCAACAGATGTAACGTGTTTCTCATGTTTCTCGTAATCATAAAACGACTGCGAAGAGACATTAAGTGAGACATGCAGTGACGGTGCCTCATGGTATGGGGCACCGTTGATCCCAGGGATCCTTCTTACTACTCAGCCACAGAATAATAGAATTAGCAATAGCAAGCTACAGTAAACAGTTAGCAAGTCAAGTGCAGCCATCCAACTATTTTTTTGCCGATCTCATCGGGCTGTATATCTCACAAACGATGAGGGATGAATGTAAATCTCCTGGGCAGCTTCTCAACTTTTTCGCTCAGAAGGATCTCATTCAAACTTTTCCTAAGGCGACAAAGTTGCTCCAGCCGGTGGTCACTGTTCCGGTTACGATAGCATCAGTGGAGCGGTCATTCTCGGCACCGAAAAGACTCAAAACATACAGTCAGAACAGGACCGATCAAGAACAACTGTCTTCACTGGCAGTGATTTCCATTGAGACAGAGAGACTTTTAAAACTGAGGAAAAAAAAGGAAGACTTCTACAAGCAAGTTATCAATGCTTCAGAGGGAGCGGCGCATGGACTTCATTTATAAGTAAAGGTAAGAGATAATAACGTTTTTTTTTTTACATGTGCTTTTTTCTATGCCGCAGTTTGTATATGTAAAGAATGCTGATCTTCTTCTTCTTCCTCTTCTTTTGGCTTTTCCCGTCAAGGGTCGTCACAGCGACTCAACTTATTCCATCTAACCCTATTCTCTGTATCCTCCTCTCTCACGCCAACTACCTTCATATCCTCTCTCACTACGTCCATAAATCTTCTCCTGGGTCGTCCTTGAGACCTCCTGCATGGCAGCTCCAATTCCAGCATCTATCTACCAATATATTCACTATCCCTCCTCTGTACATGACCAAACCATCTCAGTCTGGCTTCTCTGACCTTCTCTTGTAAACATCTAACATGTGCTTTTCATCTGATCGACTCATTCCTGATCCTATCCATCCTGGTCACTCCCAAAGAGAACCTCAACATCCTCATCTCTGCAACTTCTAGTTCTGCCTGCTGTCTTTTGGTCATTGAAATTGTTTCTGGTCCATACATCATCGCTGGTCTCACCACTGTCTTGTACACCTTTCCTTTTATTCTGGCCGATAGTCTTCTATCACAAAGTAGCCCTGACACTTTTCTCCACCCATTCCAACCTGCTTGGACCCGTCTGCACCTCTTTTCCACACTCTCCGTTGCTCTGGAATGTTGACCTCAAGTACCTGAAATCCTCCAGCTTCTTGATCTCCACTACCTGTAGCCTCACCGTTCCACCCCAAGGTGTGTTCTTCCACACCTCTGAAATACAGGATTTTATGTAGAACAAAAGCAATAACTCTCAGTGACAGAAAAACACACTTGCCATGCAGGTTAACAGAGAATCATCCCACAGGCAGATGTTATTATAGGGCCATTATGCTATTATGTAATGGATACATTTGCATGAGGTAACACCTTTCTAGTATTGTCTCAACTTAAGAGCTAAATGAAGAATTAACTGATCAGCTCATAGTGCATTTGTTAAATATGTATGTTATAATCTATGTATATACACACACACTCACATGTATATGATTGACATCCATCCATCCATCCTCTGCTGCTTATCCTGCAATCAGGGTCGTGGGGGGTGCTCGAGCCTATCCCAGCTGTCATCGGATGAGAGGCGGGGTACACCCTGAACTGGTCACCAGTTAATCGCAGGGCCACATATGTAGACAAACAACCACTCACTCACTCACTCACTCACTCACTCACTCACTCACTCACTCACTCACTCACTCACTCACTCACTAACTCATTTATTTGGGGGAATTTTCCCAATTGCCCTGCTGCTGTTTACCTGCTGATGTTTTTGGTATGTGGGAGAAAACTGGAGAACCTGGAGAACATGCAAACTCCACAGAGAAAGGTACCTTGTCGGAATCAAACCAGGGTCCTTAATTTTGTGAGGCCTAACTGCTGTGCCACCCATATAATGTACACATATATTCAAATTAATTAAAAACTAACATACATACATACATCCTTTCCGTCTTTATTTCTCTGTTGTGCCAACCTGTATAGATCATTCTCACCCTCCTTACTATCCAACCGAGCATACAAGTCATCGTTCGCCCTTTGTTTTGTCTCTGCTACCGCTATCTTTACCTTTCGCCACATCTCCCTGAACTCCTGTCTGCTCCCTTCAGTCCTCTCAGTATCCCACTTCTTCTTTGCTAACCGCTTTCTCTGTATATACTCCTGCACTTCTTCATTCCACCACCAAATCTCCTTCTCTACTTTCCTTCCAGATGACACACCAAGTACTCTTCTACCTGTCTCCCTGATAACACTAGCTGTTGTTGTCCAATCATCTGGAAGCTCACCCTGACCACCCAGACCCTTCCTCAACTCCTCCCTGAAAACCATGCAACACTCCTCCCTTTTCATCTTCCACCACTTTGTCCTCTGCTCTGCCTTTGTCCTCTTCATCTTCCTTGTCACCAGTCATCCTACAAACCACCAGGTCTCCTGGACACACAGTATATCCACCTTCCTTCTCTGCATCATGTCAACCAACTCTCTACCTTTTCCTGTCATAGTCCCAATATTCAAAGTCCCTACTCTCAGTCCCAGGCTCTTTCCTTTCCTCTTCTGTCTCTGCTTCCGAACACGCACTCCTCCTCTTCTTCTTGTTCTTGTTCTTCAACCTACAGTAGCCCAATTTCCATTAGTCCCCTGTAGGTCATCAGTACCAATGGCGGTCATTGTTAACCCGATCCACGACCGATCCAGTGTGATATAGTTATGGTTGACTCTAATGTTTGGTTTTGGCAAAAGTTTTATGCCACATGCCCTTCCTGATATGTAAAGAATGCCGATATGATATTTTAAACAAAACATGTCAACTGCTGCCAATAAAATGATGAATGAGCTTCTCTATAGGGTTCATATGTTTGTAAATCTGACTTCAGTGACGACGTCAGTGCCTCACCAGCCATGAACCTCTCCGCACATTACTGCACATGTTAGCCTTTGAATGTCCGAGCAGATTCAGGGTGTTTTTTATGCTTCTCACTCTGACAAGTATAAAAAATACGGAGCTCCAAACTGGAGCGTGTATTGTGTCAGAAACTTGTTGAGAAAAAACAATATCATCACAATTAAAATGAGAGAAAATAAAAATACAATAAAAATTGCCTGAAATGTATAATTGTTAATGGAAATTAGCTTGAAATTATCAGAAAAAAAGTTTAAAAAAATAAAAATACAATAATGAGCTCCGGTTTTAAGCGAATTTAAACTTTATTTTAGTGATGTGTATGTATGTTCTTGCTCTTCTTTCGGCTTTTCCCTTCAGGGGTCACCACGGGGAATCAACTTTCTCCACCTAACCCTATTCTCTTTGTCATCTTCTCTCTCACCCACCACCTTCATATCCTCTCTCACTACACCCATAAATCTTCTATTTGGTCTTCCTCGAGACCTCTTGCCTTGTAGCTCCAATTCCAGCATCTGTCTACCAATATATTCGCAATCCCTCCTCTGTACATGACCAAACCATCTCAGTCTGACTTCTCTGACCTTCTCTCCAAAACATCTAACATGTTTTGTTCCTCTGATAGACTCATTCCTGAGCCTACCATCCTGGTCACTCCCAAAGAGAATCTCAACATCCTCATCTCTGCAACCTCTAGACCTGCATTCTGTTTTTTTGTCATTGAAACTGTTTCTAGTCCATACATCATTGTTGGTCTCACCACTGTCTTGTACACCTTTCCTTTTATTCTGGCCGATAGTCTTCTATCACATAGTACCCCTGACACTTTTCTCCACCCATTCCAACCTGTTTGGACCTATCTTCACCTCTTTTCCACACTCTCTCTGGACTGTTGACCCCAAGTACCTGACATCCTCCAGCTTCTTGATCTCCATTCCCTGTAGCCTCACCGTTCCACCCAAGTTCCTCTCATTCACACATATATTCTCTCTTGCTGCGACTAACTTTCATTCCTCTCCTTTCCAGAGCATATCTCCACCTTTCTCGATTTTACTCTTACTGTTTTCTGCTCTCACTACAGATCACAATGTCATCTGCAAACATCATAGTCCATGGAGATTTCTGTCTAACCTCATCTGTCAGCCTGTCCATCACCACTGCAAACAAGAAGGGGCTCAGAGCTGATCCCTGATGGAGTCCCACCTCCACCTTGAACTTCTCTGTTACCACTATAGCACACTGCACCACTGTCTCACAGCTAGCATACATGTCCTGCACGAAGCCATACTGCTGTTCACAAATGCTGACTTCTGCTCTCAGTCTAGTTTCCACTACTCTTTCCCACACTTCATTGGATGTCTCATCAACCGTATCCCTCCATAGTTGCCGCAATTGTGCACATACCCTTTATTCTTAAACATAGGCACCATCACACTTTGTCTCCATTCCTCAGGTATTTGTCTCACTCTCTAAGATCCTGTTGAATAATCGAGTCAGAAAATCTACTGCTGCCTCGCCTAGACACTTCCACACCTCCACAGGGATATCATCAGGACCAACTGCTTTTCCACTCTTCATCCTCCTCAGCGGCCTCCTCACTTCACTTTTATTAATCTGTGCTACTTTGTAGTCTACAATAGTCCCCTCTTCTACCCTTGCCTCTTTCATTTTCCACATTCATCAGCTCTTCAAAGTACTCTTTCCATCTTCCCAACACTCTTCTAGCATCTGTCAATACGTTTCTGTAGTAGTGTATAGGATGTATATTGATTTAAAATTGTACAAAACAGAACATTCATAACTTTTTCCTGGGTCTACCTTTTACAGTAAAACAGTTGGGATAATATAATATATTCCAAAATAATTCATTTCAAATTAATGATTTAAAACTAAAAATATTGTAAAATGTTGTAAGCAATGAAAATGCCCAAATATATCACATGATATGCATGTAAATGAACAAGTCAACAAGAGTTCTGAACCTACAGAAAAAAAAACATAATGAAAAATAGTCATCAATTAGTGCTGTCAATTATTTGATGGTCGTACTTTATTCCTAATTCTGATCAATTATTAGCTTTAACTAATACTTACCGGTAACATGACTACAGTGGGTTTTGTGATTAAGATTCCAGTGCCAGATTCAAAGTCAGTCTTGCAAGTTGACCTTTGGCAACTTATATTGCTGTGCAATGGGTTAAAAAATAAAAATAGATAAAAGAATAAATATATACACACTCACCCTCACTCACACACAAAAACACAAGCACAAATACACACACACAAACACACACACACACACACAAACACACACACACACACACACATACACACACACACACACACACACACACACACACAAACAAAACACACACATACATAGTATGTGTAAATTTCAGACACACTTATTATCACATCTGACCGTCTGAATCTCATTTTGAGTTCCTTGACATCAAGAATTCAGTGAGTCCAACTACGTAAAAGTACTTTACTTGAAACTTATCTCCTTATATGACAGGGTGGACTCATTAATGCTGGTTCTCCTTGTCGTTTCTCTCACCATTCTCCTGTCTCAGACACAAAAATCCACCAATGCATTATTACAGACATTAGATGTCTTATAAGTGTCTTTCTTTTGCTGAGTATAATCTATATTTTAGATTGTACAAACAAATCAAAATGGAAAAGCAGACCAGGCAATTTTATTCCAGTGGAATCTTTTTTTTAATGTTTTACCCTTGTTTCAGTGGATATAATTCACCTTTAACCCCATGAGACCCAAGCTTTTATTGGCTGTTTTTTTAATGTCCCCAAGCTAAAAATAATCATCATCATCACTGAACATAAAATGCGATTTGCAATACCCCAATACCCTGATATGGGAACAGTGAGTTTATGTTACTAAGCAACAATTAGACTGAACTGTGACAATGCTTTCTAAATGAATTAGTTGATTTACTTTTAGCACCTCATCAGACAGACTGAAGATGTTTTCTAAGAGACACGGGATGATCAAGTGCCTGTGTCTATGCCTACACATACCACAAACAGCAGCCTATACGCACATGTGTGCGTGTGTGTTTGTGTGTGCATGAACGTGTGTGTGTATTGAGATGACCTTTCTCTGGAGGAGGGACGACCCTCGTTTATACCATTCTCCAGCTGACAGTGATATGTTGCACAAAGTGTATGTAGTGGCATTGCTCTCCATTTCATTAACATCCATACACACACACACACACACACACACACACACACACACACACACACACACACACGTGTGCACATACACACCTGTCACCACCTGGACTCAAGCTGTCACTATGTTTTTGTTCTTTAAAACTGTCAATTATCAAACAGCCATCATTATTTGTTACATTACATTGCTATTACAAGCGACAAAGTATCCTGTTAAATTAATATTTATTATATAACATCTGGTGCTTTGTTTAAATGTTCAAGTCATTTTTATCAAGATGCTGGTGGCACCATCATGTCCATAGACATTATGAATTTTATTTCAGCCCAACCCTTGAGAAATAGTTTAGTTATATTAAGGTCCTTGCAAAAAAATAAAAAAACCTCAATAGGCAATGCAGGCCCTGTTATAAACTAAGAAGAACTAATAAGCGTCATCAGTTGTTGTTTGGGATAAGCCAGTTGAAAGATAAGTCATATGTTTGTTTGACTGTAAATTACTGATTATATAAAAAATTTAAACAAAAACCTTAATAAGACAAATCATACCAGATGTTTTCTGATTGAATTCATTTCCTCCAGAATTAGCAAAGTATTTCTAATCCTAGATTTTTTTATGTAATTGCAGTTGCAGTCCGTGCAATTCACATCTCGGCCTTCGGTGGTGCTCCATTTATCAATGCGCCCCCCAATTATTGTTGTTATGGCTATAAAGACCACCCTATTATGCAGACATGTGTCTCAATGCTGCCTTGGTTAGGCAAGTCAAATTTACAGTTTACCCAGTGTGGCTCCAAACATCATGTCGATCAGTCGCAAATAACACGCACTCACAGCAATACAATTTTCAGTGTTCCTCGGAGCCTGTGAGCAAGGGGTATCGGTCATAGTTAGTGAACTGAAAGTAACAGACAAATCCTTTTCCTCATTGTAACAGGCTTGCTAGGTTCAGAATTATCCAACCTTTCTTAACGATGTCCAGCTTTCTTAAAAAGTCTCTCTTGAAAATGGCTTTGGCAATAAATATGTAACCGCATCAATTTATTCTCTTCTTTCAGCCAGCATGGGTTGACAAATTACCTAATGTATCAACACAACTACATTTGTATTTGTGCAGCTTGCTACAGATGGTCTGGTTAGTACACTGTCTGACTATTCAATCAAAGGGTGTGTGACATTCTGACATTTCTGTACCCTTTGAGAAGGCCTCGGTGTCACAACTCAAAATCTGATTTGTTGAAGCAACAGTTTTATTGACACTTATTTTTTGCTGGAGCGCCTATGAATCTGATTCTACAGGCCTCCAGGCAGATTTCTATGACTTTCACCCTGCCTGGCAACAAATAATGGCTGATATGTGATTGGTTAAATGCTTAATATGAAAATACATATCTGGAAGCAGCACAAGCTGGGAAAAAGCTATGAAAGGAAGTGGACAGACCATTTGGAATTATTTAATGAGTGTTCATGGACAAAATATAATTATAATCAGTCTGTGATCCAGATATTTTTTAGGCCGGCAGAGTAGGCCTTGCAGGCCCTGACGGCCCAACATTGCATTTACATAATATGTAGGTTAGCAATACTAGATAAAGAAGGCTGTAAATCATCAGTATGGGCATGGTAAAATGATTACTCTGGTCCTTAATACACTTTAAAGACAGGGCTTGCTTTTGTTGTTTTTTTTTCACATGGCGATTCAGGCTAGAGAAGTATATTGTACTACATTGACAATCGAATGAACCCTCTTTTCAAAAAAAAAAAAACTAACAAAAACAGCAAAATCATTAATTACTTCACTGTGTGCCTCCTACAGTTGGAAATTAATCAACCATACTGTATGATCAAGAGTTCAAGGCAAAGCATTACACATTAGAAATAGGTCAATGTAAACAAAGGAAGCCATAAGGTAACATGGCCCAATAAACCGATGGAGCATTTTCACATGTTTACAGTCAGATTTTGTGACATGGAAAAAGTCAATCTGTCCGCCAAAGGACAAGCCCATCAATCATCTCTAATGAGAACAGAATATTTGCGGATCACACATCATATGACTCAGATCACTATTTGTCAGCATTTATGTCCCAATAGCTTTTGCTCATTATGCTGTCCACACAGAGACAAAGTAGTTAAATTATTGGCGTAATATTACATTATTAAGTCAGAGAAACAAAAAAAAAATCAGGCTAACAATGAGGCGAAAAAGTATGAACCAATCACATAATGGTATTCTGCAGAAAAAAATTACAATTAAAATGTCATGACCACAAAGTTGATCATCGAACTGCACCTAGGGGTCCTGGTACCAGGTGCATATATGCACATAATCGCTGGTTGGTACAGTAGAGCATGGGAGCACACGAGCATGACAGACAATACAAAGCTGTCCCCCTACCCAGGTTGGTTGGCCACCCTCTTGTCCACATACTTACATCACAGAATGCAGGTACAGAGCTGTCATTGTATGGCCAAAACAGTGAACTGCGGTGAGATTCATGGCCGGTGAGGCACTGACGTCATCACTGAAGTCAGATTTACAAACATACAAACATACAGAGTAGCTTATTCATCATTTTATTGGCAGCAGTTGACATGTTTTGTTTAAAATATCATATCAGCATTCTTTATATATACAAAGTGTGGCATAGAGCTACACAACTCTTAGGACTCGGCTCACTAAAAAGAGCCAGCTCTTTCAGCTCCCGAATGGCTCTTCAGATTTTTTTTTGTTGCTTTAATCCACATATTACCAATAATAATGTAACATTATGCACAAAATGAATTAATAATTAATAAAAAAAAATGTATTATACTACTATATTATAAGAGCCTTTATTTTTTCGCTCTACAGTGAACTTTTGACTAATTTAAACTTTTAACTTTTTTATACTAAGCAACTTTAAAGTCAAGCAACACAGAATCCCCGAAAAACACACGACTCAACAAAATGTAAATTAAAAATATTTACTTTTCAGTGCAACAACAAATAAACTATGAAATGCAAGAATAAACTTTTAACTTTTTTATACGTAACAAATTTAAAGTGAAACACAGGATCCCTGAAAAACACACGAAATGAAAATTAAAATATTTACAGATCTACAAAAGATAAATTATAAAATACAAAACAATTTTAGCTTTTTATACACTCAACAAATTTAGAGTCAAAAAACAACCAAGAATCCCTGAAAAAATGCAAAACAACAAAATAAAATAATTAAAAATTAAAAATAAATTAAAAATATTAACACTTCAGTGCTATAAATAAACTATAAAATACAAGAACTTTTAACTATTTACCCATCAACTTTTAACCAATTCAGACTGAAACAACACAGATCTCCTGAAAAACACGCAAAAAATATAAATTAAAATGTGTACAACAAGAAGAAAAAGATCAGCAGTCTCTACTGAAGATTGGGATTTAGAAACACCAAGTGCAGACACAGAGAAGACACCGCGCATATTGACCAATCACGTGCGCCTTCAAGAGAAAAAAAAGCGCCTCGAAGGGAGCCGGCACCCCACCAATCAGGAGCCGGCTCCCGTCGTTCACTTCAAAGAGCCGGCTCATAGAGCCGTTACGTTCTCGAACGACACGTCACTATTCCACAATCCATAGTGGGCTCAGCTGGTTGCCGCGTCACCGCACGTCTCCTATTCACATTTGGTAAACGGTAAATGGGAATTTTTTTCAGCGATTTTGAAAAAAAAAAAAAAAAAAACTAAAAATGGTGAAGCTACTTGGAAAATAACTTTATAGAACAAATCACTGAATAAATATAACCTTTTTTTATTTATTTTATTATGCCTTTTTGTCTTTCCACATGACAGGTGCCTCCCCTGCCTCCAGTGACTGCCCTCACTGAACACGTGTATATTCTCTAAATATTCTTTGCAGCTAAACTGCAGCTCCATGAGACCCATTGGTGCCGGTGAGGCAAATGTTACTGTGCGCAGGAAGCATTGTCCTCATGCGAGCCTCGTATATTCTGAGTAAATGACAAATCTGTAGAGAGCTGAGCCCAGAGCTTGAGAGACACCAGATAACAGCATGATGGCTGCTGTCAACTGAACAACTCACTGGATGTCCTTCACAACACTTTGCGTGAGAACAAGGAGGTCCAAAAGAGCTCTGGGCCACCTGTCTGCAATAATTTCCATTTAATCCCAACTCAAAGAAGAGTTTTCCTAACAAGCCATGAGAGAGGATGTGACATCAAGGCTGCACAGGTAAGGGCCCCATCTGTGACTCAGCATCACTGTCACAAACTGCTCGGGTGATGTTACCTTCAAAACTTATCTCTGAATCAGATTTTGAAGGTAAGAGATCACTATTCCAGTTTGCATTCCCTCAGTTGCTTTTGGGAAAATCAGTGGATTTTTGTAATGTTTTAGTAAGGGTTTGGGTTTACAATGGGTCATTAGTTACAGGGATTAGCACTAAGAATGTAATTTTTTATAGTTGATGTACACAACAATATGCATGAAAACTTCAGCAGTAATAGAGAATGTTTACAGTAAGGCTTATGGTGCTTCCACATTCTGCCCTCCATTATGTCAAAATACAGAGCAAGTTAGTGCATTTCAGCAGTACTAACATAGAACACCTTCACTCGGGATGTCAAAGTCCAATTCACCGAGGGTCAAAAAAACAATGTTGTTACAAGCCGAGGGCCGGACTAATTCAGAATTTATTAAAACATATTGAACTGACTGAACATAGCCTATTGAACCAAGACCTAAATGCATAATGAAATTGCATGCATTATAAACTGAAAATGCAATATTGTGCTGCTCTATGATCATATCAATGACTGCTTTCAAATACTAAAATGAGAAAATAAGAATAAATAAATCAAATCAGTTGTATTCCTTCTGATGGCTCCTATCTACAATTACCTACAAAAATAAATATAAATAAATAAAATACGATAAATTAAAATACAAAAATCTATGGCACACAGACAAAACAATACTTTCTTCAAAGAAAAATCACATGTATTGTAGAAACAAATGTAAAAATGTGACTGAATTAAAAAATGAAAATGCGTTTATGCTGTGTTATGATCCCTTGTCTGAGGCTGAGCCTGATATTTGGTGGTGTCTCATCTTTTGTACAAGTTAATCAATGTTCAGGATCAGGCTCTGAGATGAGGAAATCCTCAGGATTGAGTGAAGGTGCTTATCACTAAGACGGCTCCTGTGTGATGTTTTGTTTAGCTTCATCAAAGAGAACAGTTGTTCACACAGGTATGTGCTGCCAAACATACAGAGCATCTGAGCAGCTTGGATGTGCAGCTGGGGCATTTTGTCAGGGATGAAACGTGCAAACTCAGCAGCACCCACTCTCACATATTTTTCCTTCAGTCTGTCATTACACTGGAGCTCAATCAACTCCATTTGTAGTTTTGATGGTGCGCTTTCCATGTCAACTGCAAAAGGATTGCCAAGCAGTGCAAACCTGCTTTTTTGGGCTTCAAAGTCAGCAAATCAGCGTTGGAAGTCAGCAGCAAATATGTTGGGTTTATCAGTAAACAGTGCACTTGGGAACAGAGCGGTCGAGAGCCTCTCTTTCATTTGTCTGGCAGCTGGAAAAGTGGCTCAAGTTTTCCATCTGCATCTGCAGCCAAACTTTCTCCACATAAAAGACACACAGGTTTGCCTATTACCTCCGTAAACATGTACTCTGCCTCCCACCGGCCTTGAAATCCCCTGTTCTCAGCGTCCATCTTTCGTTTAGCCATTTTTGGGGAAGAGGTAGCTGAAACTTTACATCTGCTCTGACTGGTGATGAAGAATGAAACCAAAGCCTGCTAGCTGCGCTGCAGTGAGTTCGCAGGGTATCGTTGCATTGTGGGGAATGTAGTATTGGTGCGGCCTGCGGGCCGGTTCCAATAATAATTAGTTTCATCCCAGGGGCCAGATATAATTTGTTCATGGGCTGGATCCGGCCTGTGGGCCTTGACTTTGACATATGTGATCTAACATATGTGACACAAACAATTGGGCTTATTTGCGTTTGGCTGTAGGAGGTTCACAAAATTCTTTTTTGTGTTTCAAGACAATAAAAGCTTTAACTGAAAACTGCTTTAACTGAAGCCGATTGCATTGAACGGGGCAATGAACTTGGCCCATAAAGCTGAATCTGATTAAAGCTTGAACTGGACTAAACCAGTTCATGTGATTAATTTGTTTCTGTGTCTCATCCTCAGACACCTTCATTTTGAAAAGTTTGGGTGAACACATAATACAATTATACAGGTGCCAGTCTTTCTCTGAGATAACTGTAGGGTTGAATAAAGTTGGCACAATACTCTTGTCTTCACCTTTTGTTTCATGTTGATTTGGAGTGGATGCATTGTGTTGTTGTGTGACTGATCCCCTCTGGGGGCCATTAAAAGTCCCGGACAAGGCTCAGGTCAGCCTAAAATCACAGGGTATCAGCATCACCATCAACATGGGAGAGCCAGTCTTCCAGAAGAAAGACAGCCTTAAGGACTCCGGACAGATAATTGTGTTGTTTTTAAGCCTGCACTACCACTTTCAAACTGGGAGCCATGGAGAAATACTATGTAATTTTCTTTTTGAAGTGTTTATAGCGTAGTGACCCCTGAAATGGAAGCTATAGGCTCTTGACCTGTCACTCTCTGGACCTTAACATTACACTGGTGTTACACTGGTGTCAGAAGGTTTGTCGCAGTTTTTCTCGAGTTAGCTTATTGGCCGGTGCATGCCCAGGCTTGACAGTGAAGATGAAGGAGAGGTCCGACAGGGACTGCTTACAGCTAGTCGAAGGAGATGGCTGGTCAGTTCGTCAGGTCTTCACACGCAGCCAGAGACCGGTTGAGAGACACCATAGAGAAATTGGCTAACAAGGCTGGCCTGACGTCATCGTTGGATATTTGCGCCACTCCTCGCCAGAAGTAACCGACAGGCGGGAAACGGCTGCGGAGGTGATGGTGGGCCATGCCCGACCTTTGTTTCAGCTGCGGAGGTCCCAGAGTGTCATGATTTCAGAGGTGATACCTGACCCAAACACAAGGACACTCAGGAGGTAAGGCGTTTTAGATGGTATTATTTCACAAGGAAGATGAATGGAGGGCTGTGCAGGGAAAAGAGTTCTCTCTGGGGTCGCATCATGGTAGTCTCAGGAACGAGGATGTGGCTTCAACCCTCTTGAACTAAACATGCAGGTCAGGAAGTCGAGTGAGCCAAGGTCTGTTGGGGGCGAGGCCGCTCTGGACATTTGGTCAGAGTGCCCAAGCTTGCGTCAGGCTCCGGGAAAGTATGGTTGTGTCAAGAGAAATTGTTGGGACTAAAGCAACAACATCTGGAGCCATACTTCATTGCAGGTGTCTTGACTTAATTGAAACTTCACAATATTTAATGTGACACTCAAAGCAGCTTTGTGCAGTTGTAATGAACAGAAATTCCCCTCAACTGATACAATTCAGGATGCTGGTGCATGATAATCTGCAAATACAGAGGTTCACCATTATCTTGGTACTTTAATTCAAAATTACATTATAGCAATCAACACATGACTCAACGCCTTCTTCTCCTTTCTTCTTCTTCTTTACCTTTTTGCATTTCCCTTCAGGGGTCGCCACAGTGAATCAACCCCCTCCATCTAATCCAATTCTCTGTATCCTCTTCTCTCATATAAACAAACTTCATGTCCTCTTCGACTGCATCCATAAATCTTCTCTTCAGTTTTCCTCAAGGCTTCCTGCCTGGCAGTTCCAACTTCAGCATCCTTCTAACAATATATTCACACACATTTTTATTTGTGGTTGTAAAAATATATCAAATCATGGAAAATGATTTGTGAATTTAATTGTCTGTGAGGTCTCATTCAAAACATAGTGTGCAAAAACAATGATGAGGCACATCATCATCATCCAGTGACAGCAGTGAATTGGCCTGATGGGTGGTGTATGTCCAACCTTAACCACCCCCGACCCCCACCTCCCCACACCTCCTTTGGGCACATATGGCATACCGTCATCAACACGGGCAACTTTACAACCGGGAACCTCAGCCACATGTGTCTTTATGTGATCCTGCGCAGCAGAGCAGAACTGACTGGGAGACAGATAGAGGAGTAGTCACTGTAAGTGAAAATGAGGAAAACAGGGGTGGGGTGGGGGGCTAGGGGGACATACAGACACCGGGGAACAGATTAATGGCTGGGTGATACATTCCATTCAGATCGCTGCTTTTCTAATTTCAGACTAGATTCTGGGTGGGGGTGGGGGGTGGGTGAAGCTGTTTTGTCGAGGCGTCTGTCAATCAGCTACCCAGTGTTGGGGGCGGGACTCGTTCGCCTCATTGCTCAGCTCAGAGAGCGAGTCCATAGCAGAGTGTGAACAGCTGGCGCGATTGCTTATGCTCTTTCTCCTCCCTGATCTACTTTTTCTATTTTTATTTTGGGCTACTTTATTTTTTACGTAGCTTTCATCTTCCTCAGTATGTGCGTTTTATTTTTTTGTTGACGTAATCAACAGAAAACTATTTTTTTTTACGTTATCGCGGCTCAATTGTGACTTGCGCCGTTCTAGCACAGCTGGAGCGCGAACAATCATTCGCGGTGCTGAGCCGACGCGAGGAGAGCCGAGGTTTCCCCGTGCCCTCTGGAGCAAGATGAGGAGGAGGGTATTTTCAGCGGGATTCTTCCTCACCTGGATTCTCCTGCTACTGATTAGGTGAGACCGTAGTCGCGTTCAAACTCACCCCATTCCCCCTTGTTTTAACAGTCTTGACTTGATCCACGAAGTGTGACAAACGAGGTATTTAATATATGAGTAAGCGCTATTAATTCAATCAAGTATTTGAATCATAGTATGTTTAGATGTTTTTTTCTCTTTTAAAATTTCCATTTTATCAAATAATTTACCACTATTCTGGCAGTGAACGAGGGATTTTTCCTGAGGACAAAACACCTCCAAAACACATTGGCAATGATAATGATTATCCATCTAAGAAATTGAACCAAAAATGAAGACAAATATGCATTTATAATGGACAGAAACGATTCTAATAGCTTAATTGGTCATCTACTAATTTGGTAATTTACCAAGTGTGATAAGTATTACCTCCAGACTTCCCTGGACAAATGTTAAGCATGTAAACGTTGCCCATACACAGATTTGGGCATAATCCAAACACACACACGCACTCGCACACACATATATATATTTCATCCAAGCCATTTTGATGTTTCATCATGACTAAAAATGGGAGTTTCAAGGGGATGATGGGGATATATAGCTAGTGCCTAGGATTTTCTCATGATTAATCATAAAATAAGGTGATTTTTCTTTGAAAAGTAGCATTGTCACTTAACAGTTAAAAACTACTACCATAATAACATTTATCAAAATAAATACATTTTTTTGTTTACGTTTTAAGTAATGAAGACACAGTCTGTTATCCCAGTTTGTCAAATGACAATATTTTGGTTAAAGGTCCTTTCCGTGACTCCTATACTTAATTTCCTTAATTTCTCGAGACATTTGAAGATGTCGTCTTAAAATGTCTTCGAAAGTTTTATGTCATCTTATAAAATGGTAATTGATTATGTTGCCCTTTTCTGACATTTTTTGATGGAACAGAAGATCAATACATATTGCAAGAAATTGTGAGCTGCAGCTTTTATTTCTTGTCAGGTGCATTATCACAGTTTCTCATAGTTGTAATTAATAGTTGTAAATAATTTTTTTATCTAGTTAAGTCTAATAGAAAATTTGCATTGGCAAGTCATAATTCAAAACAGCAGATAAACTGCTATTTGTAAAATGAACAAAACATTTTCATGTTTCTTTATTTGTTAACTGTGGTGACATTTAGGGTTCCGAAATTATTCAAATTTTAAAGTACTTTATCAAAAGGAGCACAGTCGGACAGCAAAAACTTAGCCACATTCTTCTCTGTTTATCTATTTGTCTTCTCTGATTTTTCTATTTATATGTTTCGGTGTTTAGAATTTTGTATCAAAATGTATCACCGTCAACTACCAGCTCTGCGGGTACCGGTAGTTGTCGGGGGTCAGGGGTTGTTTGCTCAGCTCATGCCAGAAACTATATCAGCCTAAATTAGCTTGTCACTATTGAAATAGTGGAGCTTTATGACGAGATATATAAACGCAAGTGAAGCTGTCGTTGCCTGGCTTTATCTTCACTCGTCTTTGTTATACTCTGTTGAATTTGTGTGCTTTATCCATTGTTCTTAAGGCCCTGGCTGAACCATGATCAGTAAAGAAGCAAAACTTAAAATTGACTTGTTTTTTAAATTTGTTTTATTGAATCAATCTAAGGATTTGGTTGTTAGGAATGAAATAGTTTTTTTTTGTTCCTGGATCGAGGTAGAAAGTAAAAATCAGCCAGATAAACATTTTTTCCCATCACAGAAACAAAGAACAAAATATTCAGTAATGTGGAAAACTGAGGGGAAAAAAACAAAAACATAAGTAAACACTTTGTCCACCCTCTCCCCTTTGTTCCTCTCAGCATGAAATGTGGCGCTGTGGCAGTTTGATACTTATTTGTGATTCTAAATGTCATGGCTGGCTGGGACTGCACTTATCAGAACAGTGATTATAACACTGTGGTGATTTGCTAATTATCCTTTATGTACAGAAATGTGAGATGTCCTTCCATCTCCTATGGTGTTAAAACAGATGCCTCACAACTCTTACAAATAGAGTTGAGCATGCCCTTGAAGATGAAGGTGAAATATGGAGAAATTGAACAAACATTATGATAGAAAGCATTTGTGTGATTTTTAACATTAAGAAACTTTTTCTCTGTCTGTTCTTCTCTATCTGAATCATATGACGCTACTCTTTGCATTGAAGAGATCACTTCCTAGAAAAGAAATACATGCTGTAAGTTCATAATTAAAAATGTGGATTAAGACGTCATTAATTATGTCAAAATGAATCAGCAAGTACAAAAAAGGTGTTGGACCACATTTTTCATTCACAACAGTGAAAACTCATGAATAACTCTTCGGTGGACTCTCTCAGAGCAAGCAAAGGAGACCTGGTAGATAGATAGACAGACAGAAAGATAAATGGATAGAATCTTTATTGATACCAAAGGAAATTCTACCCATTGAGATGAGACTGTGTTGCTTATAGAGCAATAAGAAATAAATATAACATATTTTTCTTGGTTTTAATGTTGTTTATAGGCAAGAAAGTATAAGTTTTGTCAGTTCAAGGCCCTGTCTTAGACTAGAGCGCATCAGAGAGCAGAAGATTAAGCTGCAATATGTTTTCTCTTTGAACTTTTTTCTTGCTACCACATTGTATGTTGAAATTTTCTTTAAAGGAAATATGTTTTTGGCTTTAGAAAAATATTTTCATTAGAAATTACCCCGGAAATTCCTCAGATAAGAAATTGTTGCAATTGATTTTGAATTTATTTAATATTTAATGTTGTTTTAATAGACAATAATTCTAAAGCTTTGTTAGTTTCAGGGTCAATATGGTCAATAAGTTCATTTCAATAAGCTTGTCAATAAATATTGAACAACTTCGGCTTGTACCGATTTTTAAATTTTGGACCACTGTGAATTTGACATGCCTGGTTTAGAGGATGGGGCTGAGTATGCATCCCCGAGGATGTCTGCGTTTGTAATATTATTGGCTAAAGTTCTATTACCCGTCCCGACTGACGGGCATGTTAGTCAGAAAGAGTCCAAGTGGGCTCAGGGGTCAGTCCATGGCGGAAGAAAGAGGTGCACATATGCAGACAATGTAATTAAAATGATGGCCACTATGTATTTGCTTCATCCCATTATATGATATTGATGTTGGTTTCTCAGTTGTGAATTTTTGTTTTTACTTGTGTTTTTACAAAAATAATGACAAAAACGACCAAAAGATGAATACTGTAGTAACCTGACTTGTAGTCCTGTTTGATAATCCAAGAATGACTCGTTTTCAGTTATTTTGAAAGAAAGAAGTTTTAGCTTCAACATCATAACCCATGTATGTTGGACAGTCATAAGGCAGTTTTCCCTTTTTTTGTTAAAATATTATTTTTGGGTCAACAAAATAGTGGTTATGGGTTATATCAAACAGTGAGAGCCAAGCTAATCTATTCCTGGTTTATGTTGGTCAGTTATTGAAATCAGGACACTTTATGTTTTGAAACATATTGGCCTTTATAGTAACTTGAATATGACAATAGAATTTAGAAATCCTATATTGTCTGCTTGAAATATTTTCAACACTACACAACTTGAATTCAGTCACTCTTCTCATTGCAGGAAAGAAGACACAGAGGCAGAGACACATATTTGGGTGTAAAATTATGATAGTTGGATCCTGTAAGCTGACATATATGTCATCTTCCATTACATTTGATGGAAAGCTTTTGGTTATTCATATTTCATTTTTTGAAATCCTCCACAGTGGCCAAAGTTGACCAACTCTTTCATTTTCCAAATAAGTTACTGGGTTTTCCCCCTTTATCTAGCTTGTGTATCTTTCTATCAGGATGCTTGAACTTTGACATGTGTTATACTTCTTTTTTAGGCTTGCAAAAGTAAAAACAAGTGACAGTCGCCCTAGAGTTTAGAGAAGCAGTGGTGTTAGAAGAAGCTGAAAAGATCAAAGCGTCAGAAAATCTTCTTATGGGGTCACGGGTGGATACAAAGACAAAATTTAACAGGCTTATTGTCAGTCATTCAATGGGAGGCAGACTGGATTTCCCTCAAGCTTGTCTCTCCGGTAAGACATTCACTCTTTGATTCTGCCTTGTTTTTACCCGGCAATATATTTCCTATATCTGTGTGAATTTAGAGGGACATTATTCATTTCCACTGGTCACATGTCACTACTTCATTGAGTTCACAGGAAAGTGCAAGTCTGTGTCCTACTTAATCTTTAACTTGGGACACTGAAAATTATGTTAATGAAATATGCAAGTTACAATTGGGAGATTGTGTTTAGAATTACCATAAGCAAAAAAAAGGGGGACTGCCAAGAGTCATTTTTAAATGTGTAGATGTCCACAGTCAGACTTACGGGAGATAATATAATGCGAATATAATGTCATTTTACTCACAATGATCTGTCTCAATTCATGATATAAAGATAAAAAAATCTGTCATTACATTAAGATGATACTGTATTTAGTATACTTAATGTTGACCTATTGCTCAGCCCTAAAGGTCATCAGCTCTTCAATGATATGCAGATAGTTAATGATTTTTCATGTAAATACCTTCAGATCAAATGAAGAAATAACCTGATCTGGCCCCATCTGATAGCAAAGGTTGTGTAACCCTGTCTGCTGGAGGTGGACACTTGTCAGACTTTATTTCAATCTTCTTTTGACATCCAGCCTCTGATATACTCGTCATAGTTGAATGAAGACCTTGTTTCAGACGTTATGTGACTGCTGAATCTCAGATCTGTTTCCAGGATGACACTGATGCTTTGAACATATTTTTTTGACTGTAAAGTAAAAGCTGACTTCCTTCTTTTGTGTTTTGTGTCAAAAACACAATAAGAAAGGAGAAATACCTTCATTGTTATATTCAGCATAACATAAGTGAAATTTGACCATTACATTTAACCTATAATGGATTAACCATGAGCAGAAGGCAGCTAATAAGCATTGTCAGGTGAGCAGTAAGGGATTCACTGTCTTGCTCAACAACTCTTCAATAGACTAGGACTGTGGAAGTCAAACTAGGAATGTTGAATTCTAAGGACGACCACTCTCACCCCCTGAGCCATGCCACCCCTAACTTGAATGTTTGTATGTACATATGTCTGTGTGTGTTTATATAGCTATATACTGCGTGTACATATATGGACTCATTTGTTTGTGTGTATATACAGTAAGGCTCAGAAATATTGGAAAGTGACACAAGTTTTGTTATTTTAGCTGTTTATGAAAACATATTCAGGATGCAATTATATAATAAACATGGGCTTAAAGTGCAGACACTCCGCTGGAATTTGAGAGTATCCACATCCAAATTGGAGCAAGGGTTTAGGAATTACAGCTCTTTTATACGTAGCTGCCTCTTTTTAAAGGGACCAAAGTAATTGGACAATTGACTCAGAAGGCTGCATGGGCTCTTCCCTCAGTAACCTGTCATCAAATAAGTTAAGCTAAGTTAAATAAGTTAAAAGGTGTGGAGGTGATTCCAGGTGTGGCGTTTGCATTTGGAAACTGTTGCTGTGAATACACAACATGCGGTCAAAGGAGCTCTCAATGGAGGTAAAACAGACCACCCTGTGGCTGAAAGAAAAGAAGAAATCCATCAGAGAGATAGCAGAAATGTTAGGAGTGGACAATCAACAGTTTGGTACATTCTGAGAAAAGAAAGCGCGCACTGGTGAGCTTAGGAGCTCAAAAAGACCTGGACATCCACGGAAGACAACAGTGGTGAATGATCGCAAAATCCTTTCCATGGTGAAGAAAAGCACCATCAGAACATTCGCTCAAGTGAAGAAAAGCTCCAGGAAGTAGGTGTATCAGTATATAAGTCTACCATAAAGAGATGACTTCATGAGAGTAAATACAAAGGATTCCCCACAAGGTGCAAACCATTAATCAGGCTCAAAAATAGAAAGGCCACAATTGACTTTGGCAAAAAACACCCGAAGGAACCAGCCCAGTTCTGGAACAGCATTCTTTGGACAGATGAGACTAAGATAAATCTTTTCCCAAATTTCTTCTTCCCATCATTCTGGTAAAGCATTGTAACAGCTCGTTATACAAAGCACACCACATCTACTGTAAAACATGGTGGAGGCAGAGGGATGGCATGGGCATGCATGGCTTACAATGGCACTGGAGGTAGCAGAGATGAAGATACTTTGGGCATTATGAGGATTGATGAGATCAGGAATTAATCCATTAGAGGGACAGCACATGTGAGATGTTTTGGAGCTAAGGTCAAAGAGACCTGGCTGAAATGGTTTGGGCATGTTCAGAGGAGGGATTGTGAATATGTTAGTAGAAAGATGCTGGGGTTGGAACTGCCAGGCAGGGGCCCTAGAGGAAGACCAAAGAGAAGATATATATATGGAATGAAAGAGGACATGAAGTTAGGTGGTGTGGGAGAAGAGGATACAGAGTAGGGTTAGATGGAGGTGGTTGATGTGCTCTGGTGACCCCTGAAGGGAAAAGACAAAAGAAACAGAAGAAGACGATATGAAGGCTATCATATTACACTCTACATTAATAACTCATTTTGTTGAAAAAGAAGATATTACGTCTATTGTAAGTTTCTTTTGTGTGGTTGTTTTTTTTCTTCACCTAATTTTAAGATAATTATGCACAATTATTGTTTTTTTTTTAAATATTTTATGCATGTGCAGTTATTATATTATTATTCTTTTTAGGATGAACTCTTCATTTCACATAAGCAGACTTTTCAGTCTGGCACATAGCATTTACTTGATTGGCCATAGCAATGTGTTTAGTTGCAGCAAAGTGCAACTCAAATTTCAAAGTCATGTCAACTTTAAAACAAAAATTGAGAAAATATTTTATTTAATTTCCTGCATAATGCAGTAGCCCCCACACACAGACCTGCTCCCTCTTTAATCTTTTAGTATTTGTTTCTCACTCCTCTCCCAATAACAAGCCATTTGAAGCATGTGGCCTCAATTTAATGGTTTTCTATGTTCATTATGACAATGAATTTTGGTCAAACATACGTTGAATACTTTATTAGAGATTTATTGGAAATACTCAGGAATAGCATCTAAACTGGAGATAACCCAAAGGAAGGTGGCAGATTAGACTCCCTCACAATCCAAGCTTTCTAAAGACTACTGTTAATTAATAATTCGGGAATTGCTATCAATATTGGATGTGATCATGAATCTTGAGATCTGCAGACACATTCATCCATTATGTTACGCTTTTCCTGCAATTAGGGTTGCAGGAGCCCATCCCAGCTACAATTGGGCAAGAGGCAAGGTGTACCACCGACTGTTCATCTCTATATGCATACCTGCATTTGTGACCAACCATTCGCTGTTTTTAGTCATGCATAAGGGCAATTTTCCCAGTTAGGAAGAAATTGGAGAAAACCCAAAGAAATATGCAAACTCTGCATAGTAAGGTCGCCTGTCAGAATGAAACCAGGGAACCACTTCCAAAACGTGATAAGTTAAATAGACTGTCCTGCATGTTGTTGCATTAGGCCTCCTAACAGTTGGAGTTGTACTGGAACACGTCCTAATCTGATTCCTGTACTTTCTCATTGCCATCCATTATGGTTTATTTTTTTGCTCAGTGGCTCTTTAACATGAGTATTTGTGGCATTATCCCTACATTCTGCAATTCCACAACAGTAAATCTTTGGTGCAACAACCACCACATGCACATATGCACATATCATCATTTACAAATGAAAGGATGACCGCTCAATTTTTGAATTATCATAGCAAAGTCTATGAAAGCTTAGGTTGAGCGTTAGGTATAGTGGGAGTGTACAATGTAAGAATTTCATTGCGCTGTCTGAATCACCATATTCTTACAAAGCATATTGACAATAAAAATCTTGAATCTTGACACATAGAGATGATGATTTTTTACAAATTGGGAGTGGAAAAGTTCATAAATGTGTATAGTGCCCAGAATTTGTGACCAGAGAAATGCTTCTATTGTGAATTTAGAAATGCTTTTGGTAAAGTAGCGTGCTTGCCTGCTTAGCCACACTAATTGTCAACAGGGACAAGTGACCTGAAACACTGGCCACTTTTCTTAGTTTTTTTAATCAATGTCATCTGCAGCAGTGTTTAAGACATATTGATCAAGGAGATTTTCACATACTTAAGGTACTTTCTGTGTAAATCCATTTTTTTTTCTTTTAGCCTCTGCCTATATAATGATTCTTTTAACTACTGTAGATAAGGACTTGAATATGTCATAATTTATCCTACTGTAGCCTCCGTTCTGGTGAAGAAGTTATTTCCACATCATTTTGTTTCTAAATACTTTTGCGCATTTTCTCTCATTTTATTTGCACAATGCACTACAATAGCTTGTGTATGGCCATGTATCCATAGAATGCAGCTGTAGAAGTAGACTCTTTTTATTCAAAAAATATTTTTGACCTGCATGTTTAAATGGTTGTGCTTCCATAAATTAAGAGTGCAAGAGACTTTCATCGCTATCATTTAGCTTCGCTCTTCTTCTTCTTCTTCTTCTTCTTTTGTCTTTTCCCGTCAGGGGTCGCCACAGCGAGTCAACTTTCTCCATCTAACCCTATTCTCCGTATCCTCCTCTCTCACACCAACTGCCTTCATATCCTCTCTCACTACACCCATAAATCTTCTCTTTGGTCTTCCTCGAGACCTCCTGCCAGGCAGCTCCAATTCCAGCATCCATCTCTCACTATATTCACTATATCTCCTCTGTACATGACGAACCATCTCAGTCTGGCTTCTCTGACCTTCTCTCCAAAACATCTAACATGTGCCGTCCCTCCGATCGACTCATTCCTGATCCTATCCATCCTGGTCACTCCCAAAGAGAACCTCAACATCTTCATCTCTGCAACCTCTAGTTCTGCCTGCTGTCTTTTGGTCATTGTAACAGTTTCTAGTCCATACATCATTGTTGGTCTCACCACTGTCTTGTACACCTTTCCTTTCATTCTGGCTGAAAGTCTTCTATCACATAGTACCCCTGACACTTTTCTCCACCCATTCCAACCTGCTTGGACCTATCTTCACCTCTTTTCCACACTCTCTGTTGCTCTGGAATGTTGACCTCAAGTACCTGAAATCCTCCAGCTTCTTGATCTCCACTCCCTGTAGCCTCACCGTTCCACCCAAGTTCCTCTCATTCACACACATATATTCTGTCTTGCTGTGACTAACTTTCATTCCTCTCCTTTCCAGAGCATACCTCCACCTTTCTCGATTTTCCTCTAACTGTTTTCCGCTCTCACTACAGATCACAATGTCATCTGCAAACATCATAGCCCATGTAGATTTCTGTCTAACCTCATCTGTCAGCCTGTCCATCACCACTGCAAACAAGAAGGGGCTCAGAGCTGATCCCTGATGGAGTCCCATCTCCACCTTGAATTTCTCTGTTATCCCTACAGCACACCGCACCAATGTCTGACAGCTTGCATACATATCCTGCACCAGTCTAACGTACTTTCTGCCTCTCCAGATTTCCTTCTACAATCCCAGAGCTCCTCTCTTGGCACCCTGTCATATGCTTTTTCTAGGTCTACAAAAACACAATGAAGCTCCCTCTGGCCTTCTCTGTACATCTCAATTAGCATTCTCAAAGCAAGTTGCTAAATGAGGATAGGGTGAATAAAGTCAGTTACGCAACCGCATCTGTCGTACTCTTTCTAGGCATGAATCCATACTGCTGTTCACAAGTGCTGACTTCTGCTCTCAGTCTAGTTTCCACTACTCTTTCCCATAACTTCATTGTAAGGCTCATCAACTTTATCCCTCTATAGTTGCCACAATTTTGCACTTCCCCTTTATTCTTAGAAAATGGGCACCATCATACTTGTCTCCATTCTTTAGGCATCTTCTCTCTCTCTAAGATCCTACTAAATAATGTTGGCCAACTGCCTTTCCACTCTTCAATGCCTTCTGCACTTCAGTTTTACTAATCTGTGCTACTTTGTGGTCTACAATAGTCCCCTCTTCTACCCTTGCCTCTCTTTCATTTTCCACATTCAGCAGCTCTTCAAAGTACTCTTTTCATTGTCCCATCACTCTTCATTTACCTCTCTTTCCCTAGTCATTTGGACCTATTGTACATCCTTTTCAGCTGTATCTCTTTACTTTACCAACCTGTATAGATCATTCTCTCCCTCCTTGGTGTCCAACCGAGGATATGGGTCATCATACGCCCTTTATGTTGCCTTTGCTACCTCTTTCTTTCCCTTACGTTGTATCTCCCTGTACTCCTGTCTGTTCTCTTTAGTCCTCTCAGTATCGCACTTTTTCTTAGCTAACCACTTTCTCTGTATATACTCCTGCACTTCCTCATTCCACCACCAAGTCTCCTTATCTACTTTCCTTCCAGGTGACACACCAAGTACTCTCCTAACTGTCACCCTGATGACACTAGAACATTCATAACAAACTCCTCCTTCAAGATAACTCCTACTCCATTTCTCTTCTTGTCAGTACCATAATAGTACAACTTAAAGCCTGCTCCTCAGCCTCGAGCCTTACTACCTTTCCACCTGGTCTCATGGACATACAGTATATCCACCTTCCTTCTCTGCATCATGTCGACCAACTCTACCTTTTCCTGCCATAGTCCTGATATTTAAAGTCCCTACTCTCAGTCCCAGGCTGTCTCTTTTCCTCCTTTCTCTCTGCTTCCAAACACGCCCTCCTCCTCTTCTTCTTGTTCTTGTTCTTAGACCCACAGTAGCCCAATTTCCACTGGTACCCTGTCGGTCATCAGTACCAATGGCGGTCGTTGTTAAACCGGTCCTCCACCGATCCGGTATGATCTGGTTATTATGGTTGGTTCGTAACCATAACTTTAGGCCCTTCCTGACACAACCCTCTGCATTTATCCAGGCTTGGGACCAGCTCAGGGAGACACTGCCCTGTGCCCCCCCGAGGCTGGCTCAGGGAGACACGGGTCAGTGCCGCCCTGCATTTCTATAAGGAAAACATTACCTAATTCTATGTTGCATTGAGCCCATACAGAATGTTGATGAGTTAATTGAATCATTTAGAGCAGTGGTCCCCAACTCCCGGGCCACGGACCACTACCGTGGATCAATTAGTGCTGGGCCGCACAAGAAATAATTTATTATTTCCGCTTAATGTATTATCTAAGTCTAGATGATCTTTACTATGAAAAACCTTTTATTTTTTATTGAAAAAATAAAAATAAAAATGATTATCCTTGTGACATCTGGTTCACTTGCTAGCTTGTGGTCCAAAATGAGTTAAAAAGAGACGTCTTTATTTGTATTTCTTATTCTCCCTCCTTCCTACTATTATTTATTATTGTCATGTTTTACTTGAAACTCTGGCACAACAATTTCGTTCGGGATAAATAAAGTTGTTCTAATTGTTATTCTTATTCTTATTCTTATTCTTATTCTTATTCTTATTCTTTGGAGAGTTTCTTTCCCAGTGAAGAGAATGAAGAAAAGCCTACTTCCAAGATAAAGACAGCTTTTAACAGACAATACCAGGAATCCTACATGTAATATGGTTTTATCCTGGTAGGTTATTCCCACATACTAAGCCCACTGTGCATAATATGCGGCAACCGGCTCTTTAGCGAGGCAATGAAAGACAAGACAATCAGAAGACAAGCCCCTGGAGTATTTTGAAAGTATTTTGAAAATAAAATTTCCTTGATAAATGTATATGGGCCGTATCTTATTTTGATGAGAGGTTTAAACATCTCCGTAGTGACCAGAGTCAGAGCGCGCAAGGGCGGTGGTCGAGAGGAGAGGATAGGCTCTGAGGCCAACCCCCCACACACACACACACCGGCCACAGTGAAATTGTCAAGCGTTGACCAGTCCGCGGTAGTAAAAAGGTTGGGGACCACTGATTTAGAGGGAAATAGAGAGCACTTTACGGTTCTTTTATCTGTGTCCATTAGAGACATCCGCCATCCTGATGATTATGGATCTGTACACGGTCTCCCTTTTTGTAGTCTGTTCTTTACCTGTCATCTGTCACTGCTGAATCCCAGAGTTTAAAAATGACAAGTTTACTTCCTTTTATCCTGACATTAATTCAGTCGTAGACTGATACCACCAAGGAGCTCCACTGAACGCCACAGGAGGTCTTTTCTACCTGAGGCTATCAGACTTTTTAATTCCTCTTCCCTTAGCCGCAGGGAATCTTCAAATCTTTGTACTTAAGACCTTAAAACACTTGATAGCCTTAACCTTGACAATTTATATTTTATTGTATTTCTTATTCTCCCTGCTTCTTACTATTATCTATTACTGTTATGTTTTTGCTTGAAACTCTGGCACAACAATTTCCTTCGGGATAAATAAAGTTGTTCTCATCTCTCTCATCTCTCATCTAATCTGAGTTATGTACCCACCTTAGACTGAGGCTTTATACTTCCTATGAGGTAAAGCCATCTCCTTGTACAGACTTTGTCATGAAGGTTTATGTCAGCCTAAGGAGGATGTCACTAAAAGTGATAAGATAGTCCAGACTTATAAAAATGTACCCAGAGGCTCCAAATTCTTGTATCTCATTTAAAAGCACATGAAATTTACATATTCCAACCAGAGGCCTTCCTTAATGCTGTCTTCCATCAGCTCATGTAGTCTGTGCTTGTAACACTTCATATGTGTTGTCATTGTGCAATCCAGTTGAGGGAAAGCATAATCAGGTGAGAAGAAAAATAACCTCATGCGCATCCATAGAATCAAATTCATATTCTACATTTACACATGCTGCTCCTAGTCTGTCATCTTTCACAGCCACTGACTCACTAATTGTGAGGTTTTGCGTTTTTTTTTTTCTTAAAACAAAAGGACCTGTCAGCAGATGATGGTATAAATGCCCAAATAAAGGATGTAAAATACTATTTGTGCATTTTTCTTTTTACCTAAGTAGCTCTTATGCAATCCAAATTTTTGTTCAACCTAACACACCATTTTCCTCTAAATATTTGATTTTTGTATTTTCCAAAATGACAAAGCATAATGTAAACGCACATGTAAGACATACACTACTGAAATTTGAGTTTGTCTTAAGCACAATTCGATTGTCAATTATCTAATCTTACAAAGTTAATTCTCACTGTCAAAATATTTGGAGTCAAATACTTTATTCTATAGCATCTTGTAACTATGTTGAGAATGTTCTTGGATTTGTTGGAAATGCTCAAGAAATACCCTTTTTTCAAAATCTTTTAAATTATTTTATTACCGATTTTCCCAACTGTTTCTCCACTGCAGCTAACAAGAGCATTTTTCCCCTGTCATCTCTGAATTCAGGGGACACAGAGTTCTGTTGCTTCAAGTTAAAACATATTCAGCATGAAAACATTTCACTGATGCATTTGCTCTTTGGTTTGTCTTGCCTAGAGCCACTTGCTTCTCTCTACTTAGAATGCAACTCCTCTGTTAGCTTTGCATTCAAGATGGGATCATCCCACCAGCTCTGCACAGTGGATGGGGATTTTTTTCTCTACGTCTGTTTTACAGCAGCCTGTCTATTTTTTGCCACTGCCTGTAAATGCAAAATGACAGTTTCAGAATGAGCTTACGATGTGCTCACCTGCCGGAACATTTCATTTTTTCACAGAAATTATATATTTGCAAATATCTACCCTTTCAGTAACCATAAAAAGACAAGTCCTTGGAATTTTTAAAGAAAAAAGAAATGTGAACATGAGGGACAAAAGCAATAATTGAGGGCCAAAACGAGGAACTCACTTTGAGTGTCGCTGTCAACCGTCAGCCCTAGACTAGTTGCTGGGGAAATAAGCTCAGGGTTTCCACTGATTCTGTATTATGGTGGGTAAATTTTGATGGGATAATTGTTTAATAGTTAACATTTATTAATAGTCAATAAAAGTGCATAATGCAAGGTGTAGTGGTTGTTTTATAACTCCTATGTCAACGAAAAAGGTGTCTGTTGGTCTGTGGCACAAAAAAGGTTGAATATCGACATGATACCTTGGAATAGATTGTGATTCTAATTTTGTTTTGTAATTTGACCAAATACGCTTCATATTGCTGAAGAAACATGTAGATGAGAAGCAGCATCCTGCATGCTGTCTGTGTCTGTCCTGCTGCATGTGTATGTTAGTTAAGTGAACATTTGGCTCAAGGCAGCCGTTGACCCAATCCCAGTAGTGATGTCAGGTTTGTGATTAGATCCAGGGACCTGAATTATATTCGTTGAAAGCTGTTCTCATTATTATTGTGACCAAATTTCTGCCACTTTCCTCAATTCATTCTTTGTTACATGAACATGGAGAACTGCACAACTCAATAGAAGCATGCAGAGGCCCCCCAACAATGTAATCAACGATAAAGTGAACTGTAATATTAGGATATCAAAAACTAGACAGAGAAGCTGGCAAATGTCTACTACTGTATGTGAAGTCAGCAGCCAATTAGCCTTAGGAGGCTGTAAGTAGGCTGAAACATGTTAATACAAGGAAGATGTTTTTAAGAAAGGCCGTCAGCAAAAATGACAAAATGTGCCAAAATCTGTGGATTTTCTCTAAAAACAAATACATGTCACAATATCTTGGGGAAATATTTAAATGAATGTGTCCCGAATAATATGGAGTACTTTAATTTTGATTCAGATTATTATAAGTGGGTGAAGTGAAAAAAACAGGTCATATAATAACTCATATTAAATGAATGTTTTAATGTCCCTCTTATGGACATATCCTTACAATTTTCTCATTTCTTACAAATTTCTTTCTTATTGTCTGCCAGTTTGTCTTGCTGAATTTTGAGGAGTGTTTTGCTCAGAAATGGGACCATATTCCATCTTTATTCAAGACAAAAGTGATTAGCAAAGAACTGTCAATAATTTTAAAAAATAAAAAAAAGAAAGTATTTGAGATAACATTGCAATGCAGCCACAGGGCAGCACTGGCCGGTGTCTCCCTCCGCCAGCCTCGGTGGGACGTAGAGCAGTGTCTCCCTGAGCTGGTCCCAACCCCAGATAAAGGCAGAGGGTTGCACCAGGAAAGGCAAACGTCCTAAAAAATGTACTATCATGGTACGTGCAAGAAGAGAAATGGAGTAGGAGTTATCTTGAAGGAGGAGTTTGTTAGGAATGTCTGGAGTTGAAAAGAATGTCAGGTGGACTTATGAGTCTGAAATTGAAGGTGTGATGCTCAATGTTGTTTGTGGCTATGCCCCACAGGTGGTATGTGAGTTAAAGGAGAAAGAGAAGTTCTGGAATAAGTTAGATGAAGTGATGCAGAATATCCCCAGAGATGAGAGAGTAGTAATTTTGCAGACGTCACTGGACATGTTGATGAAGGAAATACAGGGGATGAAGAGGTGATGGGCAGATTTGGTATACAGGACAGGAATGCAGAGGGACAAATGGTGGTGGATTTTGCAAAAAGGATGGAAATGGCTGTAGTAAACACCTTTTTCCAGAAAAGACAGAAACATAGGGTAACTTATAAGAGCAGAGGTAGGAGCACACAGCCCCAGGTTTCACACTAAGTATAAATACATTAAAAACTACATTATTAACTATATGTATATGTACTCTGTTAGAGTGTCATTTTGTTTCATTTTGGTTGGTGGTGTGCCCCAGGATTTTGTAAATGTAAAAACTGTGCCGCGGCTCGAAAAAGGTTGAAAATCACTGTTTTGGCCTTTACTGTGAACATACTGACACACATGAAAGAGCTAGACATGAAGCTACAAGGGGACAACTGGTTTCTCAATGAAATGCAAGCAAATGCCAGAGCCTTCAAAACCAAGCTTGTTTTATTTTCAAGGCAAATGTCAGATGAGTCTGATGTGTATTGTTTACAAATGCATTTTTTTTTTTTTTATATGTATCATATCTTGTGGTGACCCAGCCTGTCTGTCAAATTTCAAAAGTCAAAGTGGCCCCTGAACCAATAAGTCTGCCCACCCCTTGTGTAGCCAGACAACATAGCATGCTGGTTTGTAGCATGACTCTGGGGACCAGGAAGATCAAGAGGACAAAGGCAGAGCAGAGGACAAAGTGGTGGAAGCGGTTTTCAGGGAGGAGTTGAAGAAGGGTCTGGGTGGTCAGGGTGAGGTTCCAGATGATTGGACAGCAACAGCTAGTGTCATCAGGGAGACAGTTAGGAGAGTACTTGGTGTGTCATCTGGAAGGAAAGTAGATAAGGAGACTTGGTGGTGGAATGAGGAAGTGCAGGAGTATATACAGAGAAAGTGGTTGGCAAAGAAGAAGTGGGATACTGAGAGGACTGAAGAGAACAGAAAGGAGTACACAGGGAGATACAGCATAAGGTAAAGATAGAGGTCGCTAAGGCAAAACAAAGGCCGTACAATGACCCATATGCTCGGTTGAATAGTAAGGAGTGTGAGAATGATCTAGGTTGGCGAAACAGAGAGATAATGATGGAAAGGTTGTACAACAGGTCTGGGTGATTAAGGATAGAGAGGGAAATGTATTGACAGACGCTAGAAGAGTGATGGGAAGATGGAAAGAGGATGAAGAGTGGTAAAGCAGTGGTTCCTGATGATATACCTGTGGAGGTGAGGAAGTGTCTAGGAGAGACAACGGTAGAGTTTCTGACCCGATTATTCAACAGGATCTTAGAGAGTGGATGCTGCCTGAAGAATGGAGACGAAGTGTGATGGTGCCTATTTTCTGATTTTGCAGTATTTGCTTTGAGAATGCCAATAGAGAAGTACAGAGAAGGCCAGAGGGAGTTGCATTGTGTTTATGTAGACCTAGAAAACACGGAGTGTGGAAAAGAGTTTGGAATGGGTGGGGTAACATGTTATGTGAGCTATAAGAGTTTCAGCAAAATGAAAGGAAAGGTGTGCAAGACGGTCGTGAGACTAGCATTGTTGCATAATCTGAAGACAGCAGCACTGAGGAAAAGACTAGAGGCAAAGCTCCATCCATCCATCCATCTTCCCCAGCTTATTCGGAGTCAGTCGAGGGGGGAGCAGCCAGCACAGTGAAGCCCAGACCCCCCTCTCGCCCACCACATGGTCCAGCTCCTCTTGGGGGACCCCAAGGTGTTCCCAGGCCAGCCTGGAGACATAGTCTCTCCAAACGTGTCCTTGCTCTTCCCCGTGGTCCCCTCCCAGATGGAAATGCCCAGAATATCTCCCCCGAGGTGTGGCCTGATGAAGCCGACAGAACCACACTATCTGCAAAATGCAGAGACTCGATCTTGCAGCCACAGAACCGGACTCCCTGAACGCCCTGCCTGCATCTAGAAATTCTGTCCATAAAAGTTATGAAAAGAATCGGTGACAAAGGGCTGCCCTAGTCCAACTCTCATCAGAAAATGGTCTGACTTACAACTGGCAAAGCGGACCAAGCTCCGACACAATCATACATGGACTGAACAGCCCCTTTTAACAGGCCTCGGTACCCCATACACCCGGAATACCCCCTACAGGATTGCCTGCGTGACACAGTCGAATGCCCTCTCCAGGTTGGGCAAACTCTCCTGCTCCCTCGAGGACCCCCAGGAACCCTGGGGGTGGACCTCATCCACCCCTGGGGCCCTGAAGAGCTTTTTGACTGCTTCAGCAACTTCAGCCCCAGAAATAGGTGCGTACCCTGGCTCTGCTTCCTCATTGGAAGGCATTTCAATGGGTTTGATGATTTCCTGGAAGTATTCCTGACACCGATCAACAACATCTCGAGTTGAGCTCAGCAGCACCCCACTCCCACTGTAGACAATGTTGACGGATCACTTCTTCCCCCTCCTGAGCCAGAATCAGTAGGACCAGAATCTCCTCGACGCTCACTGGAAGTTGTTCTCCATGGTCTCCTCGAACTCCTACGCCTTAGTCTCATGCCGCTTGGCAATTGCCTCTGGAGCCCCACAGGACAGAAAAGCCCGATGTGACTCCTTCTTCAGTTTGACAGTATCCCCCACTGCTGGGGTCCATCAGAGGGTTCGAGGGTTGCTGCCCTGACAGGTACCTACCGCTGCAGCTCCAGTCTGCCGCCTCGACAATGGAAGAAAGGAACATGGCCCATTAGAACTCAATGTCCCCTGCCTCCCTCAGGACAGGTGGGAGGTGGGAGTTGAAACTCCTGACAGGGGACTCTGCCAGTTGTCCCAGCAAATCCTCATGTTATGTTTGGATCTGCCAGGTCTGTCCGGCATCCTCCCCCACCAACGGAGCCAGCTCGTTACCAGGTGGTGATCAGTTGACAGCTCTGCCCCTCTCTTCACCCGAGTGACATGCGTCTGCAAGTCCAAGAATTTTGGCAAATTAAAATTATATTAAAATTATATACTTCATTAAAAATAGACCCCAGATGATTTCTCGGTCTTTCACAGATACATCAGTTTCAATCAATCAAAACTCAACAAACTCAAATTCATCAATTTGTTGTGTCCAGCTAAACAACAATGGAGCTTGACCATTGATATTTACCTGTAGTTGAATCTGGATTTTAACATCCAGACGTTTGCCATTTGCTTTCAATACTCAGGTGACACTCTTTTTTATTGTTCATTGTTAGTCATTATTTTGTTGTATAGCAGATGTCAATAAGTTACCTGTCACACAATTAATTGTTGAATTATTGACTCTGTCATTTCATCTAAGTTTGATTCAGCTTATTATGCCAACTCATGCTATAGTATTTTTAGTTTGACTGTGGAAACATTGAACTACTTGTGATTTATTTATCTGATATGTTTGTCTTATTATCTACAGAGGTTAGGCTGACTGGAGAAGTTTTGTTTATTATATGCTTTTAAGCTCTGCATTATACAACAACGATATGTTCTAAAATTCTCAATATATGTTGTTAATGAAGTCACCAGTCAACCCTAGCTTGAACATATTCTAACAAGTCCAACAACGGTGTTGGTTTTCAGGAAATCCCCACCCTTCTAGTATTTCAGGGTGACAAGATGTAACATGTAATGATATGAACAAGAAATATTAACTTCTATGGACCAAAGGTTTAGAGTTGGAAGGACATCCTTGTTGGTGGTCTTGCCTTGGCTTCTGCATGGATGCATGGAGTGTTAGTGATTGTAGAACGTGGCTGTCACCAAAACCAGCTGAGCATCACTTAATATTTTATCATCATGCAATTATATTCAGCGTTAGCAGTAGAAAAGACTAACAGTGGCTTTGAGCCTTGTCACACAGTTTGTGACTGAAAGTATAATGCCATCCGATGGTTGGAATCTGAGGCATCTTTATGACAAATTTATTTGGAATGTAGAACGAATACAATTTCTGTTGATATGGTATTTTACTGCTCTCACAACTCTTCATTAATGATGCAGATGCTCTCTACACATTTGCATATACAAAAATTGTAACATTTACATATCAATAAAAGTGTTGGTGTCCATAAATATACAATTGCAATTGTAACTGAGCAAATTTCTACAAATATACTTTTTAGTTATCATTTGATTGTCAATTATTTATTCCTCACAACCAGAAACAACACACATCTAATGATCTGATGTCAGAGAGACTGTGAAGGGTTGTTAGATTTTAATAAGAAATGGAAAATGTCAAAAAAAATAATTTTGGAAATTAACTCTAGAATGTATGTTAACATTACTGAACTCTCTGACAGTCTATATTCTTATTCCATAGCTTTCTTTTTGGCTGTTCAAATTTTATGGCATCAAATTACAGCCATTGTTTCATTTATTTGACTTAAATTAGATTTTTTTTCCCCTTCACACAATGTAGCCATAGCTTAATTTGATCTGTTGAAAGGAGAACAGCCAAAATCTGTGGATCTTGATGGTTTTCCTTGAAACTGGAATGTGTCTGTGGCATAATCAATGCCGAGATGAGACCAGGGTCTATTTGGAATTGGTAACGGTTCCAGCTTCCCTGCTGGTAGGTGACGAGGGGTTTTTGCGATGGCACAATCGGAGCATTGGCTGGCAAATCTGCGGACGTCTCTCGACATACCTGGCCAGCAGTATTTGTGTCAAAGCAGGTTCAGCGTCGTACTTATTCCTGGATGCCCTGTACCTGGTGTTGAGTGTGCAGAGGCGAGGAGAGAGGCCCGGATGGTTTGGGGTATGTAGGTACGGTTGGTAGGGGTGTTGGGTGGTACTGGGTGGGACACTGATGCGTCCCAGATTTCCTCATCCAGGCTCCACCGGATGGGCCTCATGAGCACACTGTCAGGCAGAATTTTCTCTGGTTCTTCAGGGGCATTTTCAGGTGAGTGAATACATGAAAGAGCATCTGCTCAGCCATTGAGAGTCCCAGGGCGATATCGAATGGTGAACTGGAATCGGGTGAAGAAGAGAGCCCATTTGGCTTGGCAGGGGTTCAACCTCTTCGCTTCGTGTAGGTACTGCAAGTTCTTGTGGTCAGTGAGCACAGTGAAAGGATATTTTGCTCCCTCAAGCCAGTGGCGCCACTCTTCCAATGCCAGCTTGATGGCCAAGAGCTCTCTATTCCCGATATCACAATTACTTTCTACTGAACTCATCTTTTTCGAAAAGAAAGCACGGGGCTGAAGACGGGCCGGCTTACCTTGTGGCTCCCACCCCAGTAGTCGAAGCATCGACCTCCACTGTGAAGGGCAGATCGGGGTCAGGGTGTCACAGCAGAGGGGCGGTCGTGACCCGTGTAGGCTTGTGTAGCGGCTGGGTTCCATAGATGGTGTTTTGGTTTGCTGCGCAACAGGGAGGTGAGTGGTGTAGCTAGTCGGCTGAAGTTATCAATGAACCGTCGGTAGAAATTCACAAACCCCAGAAACCTCTGGAGTTGCTTGATGGTCTGAGGTTGAGGCCACGAGTGGACGGCACTGACCTTGTCTACATCCATACTCATTCCCTGAGGATGGAGGTTGTAGCCGAGGAACTGGACTGTGGTCTGATGAAACAGGCATTTCTCTGCCTTGAGAAACAGCTGGTGTTCCCGAAGCCTGGTGAGGACCTGGGTGACGTGGCAAATGTGGCTGGACAGATCGGGGGAGTGGATCAGGATGTCATCTATGTAAATGACCACAAATTTCTGGAGGAAGTCTTGGACTATTTCATTCATGAAGCCTTGGAACACGGAAGGGGCATTGGCTAGGCCATATGGCATGACCTTGTACTTTCAGTGACCAGTGGGGGTTACGAAGGCCTTTTTCCACTCCTCTCCTTTTCTGATATGCACCAGATTATAGGCGCTCCGGAGGTCTAGTATGGAGAATATTGTGGAACCACGGAGGGACTCCAAGGCAGCTGGCACTAAAGGCAGAGATATCAGAACTTGACGTTGGCCTTGTTCAGGATTCAGTAGTCCACACCGGGTCTTAAACCATCCTATTCTGCGATGAAGAATGGCGAGGCAGCAGGGGATTTTGATGGTTGGATATAGCCTTGGCGCAGGGATTCCTCTATATAGGTCTCCATGGCTGCGTGTTCTGGGAGAGAGAGAGGGAATATCTTTCCGTTTGGCAGAGGATGGCCGGGAAGTAGATCTATGGCACAATCCCAGGATCGATGTGGAGGCAGCACAGTGGCCCATTGTGGACTGAAGACATCCTGAAAGCCAGCATATTGAGAGGGAATCAATATCAATCTGGGCATGGTGGTCTTGATTGGGGCTTTCCACTGACTCGAGTTAGATGGAGCTGTGGGAAACAGTGCTCCTTGCAGGTCTCAAACCAGCGCAGAATTTCTCCGAGGCCCAGGAAACTTCAGGTTCATGTGCCATCAGCTAAGGTCTACCTAACACCAGATCTATCTGTGATTCCTCCAGGACATGTAATGCAATGTCTTCAACATGTAGAACCCCTATTCTAAGCTGAAGGGAGGAGGTCTGTGAGTTGACTTGCCTGGGAGAGAGAGGTTTCCCCATCACTGATCGTACGATGAAGGTGTGGAAACATGGGATCCAGGGGATTTAAAGCCGCCGGCAGAGTGCCCCGGAGATGAAGTTCCCCGCCGAGCTGGAGTCGTGGAGGGCGTGCACCAGGTAGGTGGAGTTAGACACGTAAAGCTGGGCTGAGATAGTCAACGGTTTTAAATGGATGTCAGGGGAAGACACTGTGTTCACCATGGGTCTTGGAGGTCTCGTGGGACAGCGTGAGATCAGGTGACCCTTCTCTCCACTGTAGAGGCAGAGGCGGTTGTCCAGGCGTCTGCGTCTCTCTGTGGGTGACAATCGAAGGGTATCCACCTCCATGGCCTCATCTGCTTGATCCGGCTGGTTCAGGGATGGCACTGTGGCAGTGGTAGACCTTCCAGGGCCCGTGAAGCAGGTCTCTCTCCGATGCAAGACTCGAATGGCCAGTTGGACGAACCTCTCCCGCCCCATGGTGTCATCATACGCCGCCAAGTGGAGGTGCAAGGAGGGGTTCAGGCCTTGTCGAAACACCGTCATGAGGGCCGGTTCGTTCCATCCACTGGCGGCTGCCAGTGTCCTGAACTGCAAGGCATACTCCGTGATGGGCTGTTTTCCCTGGCGGAGGGCAAAAAGCCGGGCCTGAATGGACGAATCACCCTCTTGAAAGCTGAATACTTCCTTGAAGTGCTCCATGAAGTCCTGAGCCGTGTCTGTCACGGTGCCCGGGGAATTCCAGATGGCCTCCGCCCACTGGGGGGCTCTGTCTGACAGGAGGGAGATGATGTTGGCAATTTTGGACCTCTCCGTGGGGAACCGAGTGGGCTGCATCTTGAACATCAGCGTACACTGGAGAAGAAAGCCCTTACAGCTTTTCAGGGGAGCCGGAGTAAGTGGCCGGGCTGGCCACCGGAGCAGCATGGATGAACGGAGGGGCTGGAGATGTTGTAGGCTCCATACCTGGTCTGGTCTTCTGTTACGCTTTCCCCCCAGGGGCACAGATGCAGGTTAGTAGATTTGCAGATTGAAACTCCCTCTTCAAACGAGACCTTCCTCCCTCCAAGGGATACACGAGCATCCTAGTGGTTGTGGATCGCTTCTCGAAGGCATGCAAATTGATCTTCATGAAAGGAGTGCCTACAGCACTGAAGACAGCAGAAGCCCTCTTCACCCAGGACTTCTGGAACTTTGGACTGCCGAAGGATATCGTTTCTGACTGAGGACCACATTTCATATCCAGGTTTTGGCGTGCCTTCCTTCGCCTACTGGGCGTAACCGTGAGCTTGTCATCTGGTTACCATCCCCAGACCAATGGACAAACAGAACGCAAGATCCAAGAGGTATGCCACTTCCTCCATGCTTCCTCCACACTTACTGCCAGCGCCACCCTGCAAACTGGAGTCAATTCCTTCCCTGGGCAGAATATGCTCAGAATTCCCTCCAGCAGCCAACCACCGGGTTGACACCATTCCAGTGCGTGCTCGGCCACCAACCACCCATGTTTCCCTGGACAGGACAATCTTCAGAAGTCCCTGCAGTCGATCAGTGGTTCAAGGAGAGTGAGAGAGTGCGGGCCAGAGCACACCGACATTTGCAAAGGGCTCTCCACCGCCACCGCCGCTGTGCTGTTGCCCACCGAGTACAGGCCCCTACCTATGCCGTGGGGCAGAAAGTGTGGCTCTCTACACGGGATCGTTGGATGAAACGCCCCTGTAAGAAACTCAGGCCGAGATATATTGGTCCCTTCATGATTTCCCACCAGATCAATCCGGTTACCTTTCGCCTTTAGCTCCCACCTGAGTATAAAATTCACCCAGTGTTTCATGTGTCTCTGTTTAAACCTTGCTACTCATCTGACTCTTCATCCGCTGCAGACCCTGGGGTTGCTGTGCCTCCTCCAACGCCTCTCCTCCTGGACGAGGGCCCCATCCACACAGTCAGCCAGATTCTCAAATCTCGACGCCGCCGGGGTCAACTGAGTACCTGGACGACTGGGATGGGTACGGGCCAGAGGAACGCTCCTGGGTCCACCGCAATGACATCCTGGACCCCGTACTGGTGGAGGAGTTCCATCGCGCCCATCCTGGTCAGCCAGCTCCGCGTCCCCGCGGTGGTCCCTCTCGCCGTACGCCCTCGTCCATGGAGGTGGAGGCTGGAGGGGGGGCACTGTCACAACTCCTCGAATCCCCAGACCAGCTGCACCCCAATCACTGCAATTATCCTCTGCACCTGGAGGCCACGCCGCACCAGAAAGGAATTCACCTAATCAAGCCAGAGTATATAAGTTGGACCCAAGGTTTCAGTTGGTGTCTGGTCTCGTTTGAAGAAGGAGTTTATGTTGTCTTCGACTCTTCTTTGTATGGAACTGCTCCAGCTTGAGAAAACATTAAACCAATCTGCAAATCTACTAACCTGCGTCTGTGCTCCTGGGGGGAGCATAACAGTGTCAGACCTCTTGATATTGAATAGGCAAGAGGAAACAATACTGATTGGCTATCAAATTAAGTCCACTAGTTAGTTTGGTCAGTTAAAGCACATTTGCCATTTTCAAGAATTCCCACGGAATACTGATACGGAATATTTACAGGATACAGAATGTTGGCTTTTCTAGAATGTTAACAGTGCATAGTATACAAACTGAAAACCGTTAATACTGTTGCAGGCTGGCAGTTTTATTTTGTGCAAATATGGTCTGTTAGAAAAAGTAATTTGCAGTGTCATAATTTGAGGACATTTTTTTCCATCAACTGCCTTTATCCAGCTGCCTTAACATAAATTTGTAGAATAAAGTCATCAACTTTCCCACTTGAGGGTAATTTCACACAAGGGCACCTTTTTTGTCCTTGTATCAAGTGCAGTGCCTTTGCCAAGTAAACATAAGTCTACTCATACTATCACACAACTTACATACATGTACACAGCCACACCTGAGGCCTAACATGCATCCACTACAAAAAAAGAGCTGCAGCTGTAACATAGGAAGGCTATTACATAATTGGAGAGGGAACCAAAGTCTCGTAGACACACTTGGTATGGCCAGATAAAAAGGGCCTCTACTCGCTGTCTCTTCATATTGGCTTCATGAGGATATTTTGTTGCATAATCACAGGGCTAGTTATAAATAATTCTGTCATCACTTCAAACCAAACCTCTCACAGACAGGGTTTGGCTTTTTAGTATCTCCTTCTCTTACAGCAGCCAATATGTGTTTCCTTTTGTCAGATAGATGCTGATACTCAACATTGTGGGATTCTCTAAAATAAAGTTAGTAGAGTCCAAGTAGAATCCACACTGTCAATCACAGCAAAAAAAAAGGGAAGTAGACCAGAGCCTTTTAGTGAAACTGTTTTATGTAGACCAGACACAGCAAAGGCTGAGAGACAGGTGTCCAGAAATGTACTAATTGGACCTGTAACTGGCAAACAGTTGATATGGCAAGGAGAAACCAAGGTCCAATGACATACAGGAATTCATACACAATGGATAGCGGTTAAAATCAAATGGTTTGAAGAGGAAACAGCCAAAAGGGATCTGTCCAGAAATGGTAATCTAAAATAAACAAACCAAAAAAAAAATAAATCTTTAAATTAAACATTTGAAAGAGCAAGTGGTGGCAGGGTGTCCCAGTGGTTGGCGCTTCAACCCGTCACAGCAAGAAGTCCCTGGTTTGATTCCAATAGGAGGCCTTTCTTTGTGGAGTTTACACATTTACTCTTAAAAATTCATTTAAAAAAATTACCAATATGTTCACCTTAACCCCCACCCCCAACCCTACCCCAAAAATAACGAAGAAATGAATGTATGTATGTATACGGTTTTGAGATGGCTATTTGGTAGAGTGGTGACTTCTGAATAATGACTACTGGTACTTTGGCTCTTCGGTTATTGAATTGCAATTTTTGTAAGTCGCTTTGGATCTAAGCATCTGCTAAATGACTGTAATGTAATGTCTTAAAAGGCTGTCTGAAATCCTGATATTTTACGCTTTTGGAATCATGTCTGTCGAGTAATTTGGACGTTTACTGGTTCGATCCTGAAACTAGACAGAAGCCCAGTCAGCATCCTTGAGCAAAAAAACTGTCACCTAAATGCTGCTCCATCTGTATGTGGATGTGTGTGAATGTGACAGTGTCGTAGAAGTGCTTTGACTGGTCAGTTGACTAGAAAACTACTATATAATAAAATCTAGTCCAGCCCATGAAGAGATGTATTATTGTCTCGAGGCTGCTTCAGAGTGAGTTCGGGCTCCTTGAACAGACACGGCTAACTGTATTAATAGCCACAGGCATTTAATCATGTTGTTGATGCTGATTGGCTTCTCATGGCATTCAGAATGTTTGTCCTCATGAGCTTGTGTGTCTGCATTCACATAGCAGTGTGTTACATTAAATAAGTCTTGTCATGAGTTAAATAGGTTTGTGCCACCTTTGCAGTCAGTAACGCCTGGTGGATTTATTTCTAAATAAATATCGGATCATTAACCGATAAATATCGCTTCATTTCTTTTGATTTGAAAGAAGTTACTTTCCATGTCATTTTTGCCGATTAAATGATCATAAACATTATTTCAAGGTCTTTCTTTTTCATTTATAGATTATTTTGATGATGATTTGGTATCTTTTCAATTTATCAATATTTTGTTGATTTTTGATTGACAAAGATTGCTAATAAAACATTTTAATGGGTTTTCTTAATGATTTTTTGACAGCATTAAACTTTGATGGTTGAAAAAGGGACAATAAAGTTTGTATGAAATGTTTGTCTGCAAATATTTTATCAAAATTTAATGTCAACTTAATGTGAATTAATGTAATTTTTGATAGTTTTTTATAAAAGGTTACTGAACTTATTGTACTTATACCGACTTCTCAGGTTGACCGTCGATATACTTTCCTCATGATTTTTAAATAGTATCAAGTGACTTGTCAGGGCCAAAAAACACAGGAAAAACACGCCTACAAAATTATCAAAGTATAACATATTGGATGTCGAAAGGAAGATTTTATCCCCATTTTATCCCCGCTTTAACATAGACATCTCTTGTCTAGGGCTCCACTGCAGTCACTTTTCAAGGGGTCAAATAAAAAAAAAAAGCTTTCAGAGTGTATGTGCTCCCGCACTTCTGCATCTTCCCATCCAAATCGCAGTGTTACTCGATATGAATGAATGGAAGCTGAAGGAAAGTGTGTTCATGTCACTCCTGCACTTAGAAACCACTGGTGGATTTGTTATTGACCCACATTGTATAGCTGTAGTGCAGTGCCATTAATGGTAATGGGGGTGTTCGCGCAAGAGTGGAAGCAGATTACAGTAAGAAAGGAAAAATACATTAAATATATCCCCCTCTATCCCTTAAATGACGGTGTGCGAAAGAGACAGTGGTTCTAGATTAAAACCTCATCCATTATTGATAAGCATTCCGAGTCATGCTGCTTCTCTACATCACCTCCTATGTTTTAAAGAATGAGGCTCGAGAAAGAGGAGACTGGAGGAGGCAGGCAAGGAAGGGGAAGTGCTCCAGCAACCTAAGAAGCTTAGTAGACGATTTCAGATGCTCTGCTGTCCAAAGGCAGAATTAAATTCCTGAGTGTCAGAGCAAACTGGATAGAGAGATAAGAGAAATTCAATGAAAATGGTTTTGAATGCCAGTGAAATGGTAGCAATATAATTACTGAAATAATCAACTAGACCTGGTTGGCATAGAAAAATCCCGAAATGACTGGAATTTCACGCCAAGATATACCACAATATTTATTTATTTATTAAAAACCAGTATATTTATAATATTACTAATAATAT